>NC_056553.1:2678790-2786290 GCF_910596095.1 Thunnus maccoyii
AATTCAGGAGCTCAGCTTACCAAGCAGAGCATGAATGATGGTGTTTGTTGCCTTTTTAATGGTGCACATGTCAACATTAACTGGTTTGTAAAACAGTGGAAACACAAGACTGAACCCAGAAACGCTTACACGCTCTCAGACGTTCAGGTTACTGGAGGCTCCAGGTTACATGTTGTTAAGTTTCCTCTGATTGTTTTCCTCTGTTCTTTAGACCTTGTTTACACACCTCAGGTGATCCAATCACAAGCGGACAGTTCTACGTACAGGTGTGAACGCACCCAAGATGCATTGAGATCTGATGGCTCAGACCACATTCGGAGGTGGTCTGAGCCGCATCCTTTTAGCAGCGTGTGTTTGAATGTGTCCTGGTCCTCACTGAAGGACCAACTACTCAACTGACGTCCTCTGTGTGAGCAGAAGTATTCGTTCACACGCCGACGGTGTCGTATTAAAGTGTGAAACAACAACAGGCAGAATGGATTCTCATGGATAGACACAAAACACGCGAAACACACTTCTTCTTCTTCTTCTTTTAATTTCTGGCAGACTAGGCACAGGAAGTGCATCGCTGCTTCCCGCCGGTTAAAAACAACGCATATTTGCATAAAGAGCGGAGAAGTGAGATCTGATCACTGGAGACGCATGTTAACGCAGGTGTGAACTGACGTACTTAGAGCTGTCCACTAGTGAACCAGGTGTGAACAGCGTCTTAATGGTCTCAGCTGGTTTCCCTTTGGTCAGTCTTGGTCTGTACTGGTTTCCTCCAGTCACAGCTCTGTCACAGACTGGTTTATGTTGTCTTTCAGTGCTGGAATTCAGTTAAACAGCTGATGAAACTCTTCACTGTTCCTCCAAGAAACAGGCTTTTGTTAATAACTGATAGTGCGTCTCTTACCAGTACAGGTGAACCAGTAAACACACCTCAGTGTCAAATATAGTACTGTAATCATACAACAGTAAGAGTTTTTCTCACTATATACATCAAATGATGACAATAGATTGCCTTAAACGTGCTGCTAACAAACATCAGTTCCTAATAACAGAAATATAAGCTTCTTGTACTTTACAATGATTTTATGTTAAAGTTACTGATGAACTTTAGACCAATGGGAGAGCAGGATGCAGATGTTTGGACGTAGTAGTGTAATTAGTTTATAATTTTGCAGAAGTGTTTTAGAAGTTTTGGTCTCCTCTGGACTCTCTGACATGAATCGAAGCCGATCACAACCACTGTGCACAGTTTTCATGCCTACATGAGATGTGTGATTCTATTTTTGGGTTCATTCTTGACCTTTGGGAGCCGCACATGTCACACATTAATCTAACCTCAAAGACCCGACTGCGCTCCAGCTTTTTGAAGCCGTCGATGGAATTTTATGGTCTTCATTCAAACAAACAGGATGAGAATCACACAGGAACGGACACCACAAAAAAAAAAAAACCCCAGCAACTCTTGACTTTTTCTTTCAGTGTTTCCTTTTCCTGAAGTTTAAATCTTTACAAACACAAATTTTTAAAAAAACACTGTCGGCTGAGACGTGTTGATAAAACCAGAGAGAGAGAGTGTGGTCCTAATAGAAACTGATTTAATCAGCCACGAGGGACGACAGTGAGAAGAACAAGAGAACAGCATGACACACACACACACACACACACACACACACACACACACACGAACACACACACACACGGAGGAAGAATAACAGAATTGAAGAGACAAGGTGGGGAGGAGAGAGACTCAAATAGGATAAATCTAACTGGGTCGCAGTGTGTGTGTGTGTGTGTGTACAGTATGTGTGTGTGTGTGTGTGTGTGTGTGTGTGTGTGTGTGTGTGTGTGTGTGAACAGACAGGCAGAATCAATAGAAAGCCTATTAAGCTGATCAGCGTCACGCCAGGTTTGTGACGAGAGGAGAGAAGAAGACACACGTCTTCACTTCTCTGGTTTTCTTTGTTTTTACGATCGTTCTTCTTCTTCCTTCTTTATTTCTGTTCCTTCTTCTTCATGTTCTGAAACTCTGAACACTTTGGGTTCCAGTGGATATTTGACTTTATCGTTTCTATAAATGTGCTGAACATGTTTTGCAGATATGCGGTCAAGCAACAGTCGTTATTTTCTGCCATTTTGTAAGTTTCCTTCTCCAGAAGTTTCCTGTAGGTTTTGAATTTGAATCATAAATCTTTGGATCTGTGACATCACAGAAACATGTTACAAGGATAAATAATGTAACTGGATTTTATAGCAGTTAAAAAAAAAATAATTAAAAAGTCCTTTAACGAGGGGAGACAAAAAGAGAAAAATGGAGACAGACGAGACAACATGTAAAACACTTTTTCCAGATCTTTCAATCACTTGTCACGGTCTTCATCAGTGTTTGCTAATTTGTCTCAGACGTCATCACATGACTCACATTGATAACCTGCTCATCACTTTACTGAAAAGACTCCATGAAGACAAGATGATGTTAATGAAAGTGTGTTTCAGTTACTTAAAAATTATTGTTTTAAAGTCAAAAAGTCCAGTCAGAATGACCGGTGACCTTTAACCTTTGAGCACATTCTGTTTGACATAAAGCAGTGAAGAAGAGTGAATTAGATTTTAAAGAACTTGTTTGTATAATCCTGTCAGACCTGCTGATGTTGGTCAACGTTTATCAAACTAACCAACAAACAGTTGAGAACAGTTACTGGAACAACTGGATCGTTTCACAACTACATACTGAACCAAATAGTTCTGGATGTGTCACACGTCACAAAATGCTTTTTAAAAACATTCGTTAAACACACGTTTTCTCTGACATGTCGAGGCTGCAGTGACAGTAGAGAGACGACAGGAAACGAGGATCGAACCGCTGTTATAGAAGAGAGCTCAAACATTATTAAATTATTTATCATTATTATGCAATGAATGCATGAATACATGATGTAATTGCAGTTCTGTCCTGATCATGATTCTTTTGACATTGATCAGTTGGATCTTCTTGTCAACAGGTATCAAAGCAAAAAAATCAATCAATCAAACAACAGCAGCTGTCTTAAAACAAAGAGTCACCAACTGGATCCTCATTACGTCACACATTAACAACAAGTCGGTGATCAATGAAAGTCTGAAAACTTTTATTGAACCGTTTCAATCTTTACTTTCCTTATTGTCTCTCCGTCTCTCTCCAGTCAGTCAGACTGTGACGGCCGCAGTCGATTTGCAGCCTCCTCCGCTATCTGCAGCAGAAGTAGAGCAGAATGGATGGTGTGTGTGTGTGTGTGTGTGTGTGTGTGTGTGTGTGTGTGTGTCTTAGCACGCGTGACGAAGCTATAACAGGGTGATGAGCTCGCTCGTCTGACCTCCTTTGGTGCTAAATTAAAATGAACCTGAATATTGATGCCTAATGAAGGAAGGTGTGTGTATGTGTGAGACTGAGAGAGATGACGAGGCTTAAAACCGGCCACTCTGGGAGATCACCTCGATATGAGAGGACACACACACACACACACACACACACGCACACACACACACGCACACGCACACACACACACACACACAGTGCATTTCCCATCAAAACCTGGAAATTGGAGAAAAAAAAGTTGAAATATTGCAAGAAAGTGTTTGTATTTGAGGTGTAAAAGTTGTTGTGTAGATTAAAAGCAGATATAAACAGTGTGAAGTGATGAAGAGACGTAATCTTCCTCAAATGAATATATGAAACAAACAGAAATGTCATATTTCCATCATGTTTTGCACATTTTCCATAAAATTCTGTTAAAATTTGCATTAAATTTGGATGGAAGCTTGACGTCAGACACACAAACACAAAGTAGATGTTTGTTGAGTTTCTTGTCTTTGCTTTTAATGTTGATGAGGCAGCGAAAGTCTAAATGTGGGAGAAGCAGGCTCGTTACTAGAAGGTCGTCAGTTCAATCCCCAGACTGTGGGGTTGAGTAAGGACCAGTTTATTTCTTGTTGAACTGAACTGAACATAAAAATGAGGGTTAGGGTTAAGATTAGGGTTAGGGTTAGGACCTAGAACCTTATGGGTTCTTACAAGTCCAGGTTTAGGCCCCTTCACACTCTTGGATGTTGGAAAGCCGACAATCATGAGAGAAACGTGGTGAAATCTTTGGTCGTCACTCCAATCCAACGGTTTCCTAGATCTCTGTGAGACACGTCAAACAACTTTTTTGACCCCTTGTGTCGTGGGAAATCTTCAGATGGGCCAGAGATCTTCAGGTCACCCACGACTCAAGAAATTAATTTACCACTTATTATGAAAAAGACTTGAAAGAATACACTGGAGGCTGAAAGAGTTCAGTGTGAATAGGCTTTGACCCGGGACAAATAACCTAAAGAAAAATCATAAAACATTCAATTATATACCTCTCATAACCCCTCCTTATTTGCTAAACCCCACCTAGCTTGATCTTAACACTTTGGTAATAATCCAGACATGACTCATCTCAGAAAACAAAGGCGTCTCACACTTCTCTAACATGTATCAGTACTTAGCCTCTTAACTTAGCCTAGAGGGTTAGGGTCTTCACTCATTGCTGATTCTCCCCTTCTGTAATCCCATGGAAACTATCTCTTATAGATGTAAATGTTTTCCTTGCACAATTACTGGCCTATTCATGGAAGGATGGTTTTCCACCACCAACCAATCAGAGTACAGCATGGAATGACACATAATACACCGTCGTTCTCCTCAATGACACACACAAACTAAAACGACGGAGGTGAAACAAAGAGGAAGTTTGTGTGACTTTGCTGCAGACGGATGACGAGCTGATGACGTGTTTCATTTACCACAGTGCTGCGATTCACCGACATTCATCTCACAATCTGACAATCAACAATCAATCTGTCTCCTAGAAGTCACGTTCACCAGTAAAGCTGCTGAATCATGTTTTCTGTCAACGTCACAAGGAGATTCTATTAATTCAAGTATTTGGCAAGTTGTAAAAATGTTTATACCAGTGTTGGGTTACGATACAATAATGTAATTGTTTTTTTTTAAGTAGATATCTTTCAACGTTACAGTCTTTTTAGTGCCAAAGTCCCTCTTTTTGTTACTATACTTCCACCTGCAGCTCAACAGAGCAAACAACAAAGAGGGAATTTGATGCTAAAAAGACTGTAAATGTGTCAGATATCCACTTGATATGACTAACTCAGACTGATGAAGCTGAATATAAGCTTCACAGAGACTGTTTAAATGACTGTGTGGACACCTGACTGCTGGTTTAAGACACACTCGGAGAATCGTTAACATATCTTTTAATGATCTGTCAGTTCTTGTACGTCCTCCGTCCATCTCGACCTCCGTCCATCAGATATATAAATGTTGCTTCATTCATCTGATGAAATGTTACCTGCATGATCCAGGCAGCGATTTGCATCATAATCAGGAAAATAATTTAGTAGTATATGCAGGTAATTTCTAGGAGACGAGGTTGGATTGTGACCAACGTGGCGAGTAATAAACTCTGGTGGACAGAAGAGAAGCAGAGACGCAGCGAGACGTCAGAGATCGATGACGTCTCTTCACTTAATCTGACAAACGTTTGACTCGTGGCAGTTTAGAGCCGTCAATCACTCTCTGTTTAATGTGAGGAAGCTGTGATGATGATGATGATGAGGATGATGATGGCAGCTGTCAGATTCAGTCTGAAGTGAGATTTTGTTATCATTGATTTGTTCCTCAGACGTTTTCTAAAATACAGTTTAAAATGATTTTCTGAGTCGGTTGATAGTTTATTAAATGAATACGAGTTCAACAAGAACAAGATATGAAGTCGGTTATTTTCTCTTCTTCTGGCAAAATCATCTGTTTGTTTTTGGGTTAGGGTTAGGATGCAAATGCAAAAAAAACTATTGATCTCTGATTATTATTATTATTATTATTATTTGGTCACATGTGGTTTTTATTTGTTATCTTTTGTTTCCTTTTCCTCATTTGTATCCCTCTTTCTCTCCTCTTTCTTCTTCTTCTCCTTCATTCACTCTTCTTTCCTCACTCTCTCTTTCCTTCCTTTCATCTGTTCTTTAACTGTTCTTCCTCTCTTCTTCTGTTCTTCTTCTTCCTTTCTTCCTTTCATCCCTTCTTCCTCCCTTTTCATTTCTTCTTTCTTTCTTTCTTTCTTTCTTTCTTTCTTTCTTTCTTTCTTCCCTTCCTTCCTTCCTTCCGTCCTTCCGTCCTTCCTTTCTACTGTTCTTCTTTTTCTTTATTCCTTCCTTATCCCTCCTTCTGTACTTTCTTAATTTTCTTTCTTTCTTTCCTCAGTTCTTCTTTATTTCTTCCTTTCATCCCTTCTTTCTTCCTTCCTTCCTTTCTTTTGTTCTTCCTTTCTTTTTTTCTTCCTTCCTTCTGTTCTTTCTTTCTTCCCCTCCTTACTTCCTTTCTACTATTCTTCTTCCTTTCTTTATTCCTTCCTTCCTTCCTGTCTACCTTTTTTCTTTCTTCATTCCTTTCCTTTCTTTCTCTCTTCTTTATTTTAGTCCAACCTGCCTTGATCTCTCTCTCTCTCTCTCTCCGTGTGTTAATGTACTTTCCTGGCAGACAAACACAGAACATCGTTCAACCTGCAGTTGCTTTGAGCAGTCACTGCAATGGGACACCTGTCAGTTAGGTGTGTGTGTGTGTGTGTGTGTGTGTGTGTGTGTGTGTGTGTGTGTGTGTTAGGTACTAAACAGTGCTCTAATAATACCTACACTTAGCTTTGTCCCTTCATGGGAGTCCACAGATGCATAACGTTATATATGTGTGTGTGTGTGTGTGTCCTGGTCGGTATGGTGTGAGAGTGGCTGAAACAACATCGGGGGTGAAAGACGGGAGGCCTCGCGAGCCACAGGCTGATAATTTTCTGACAGTGCGTGTGTGTGTGTGTGTGTGTGTGTGTGTGTGTGTGTGTGTGTGTGTGTGTCCCAGTTTGAAAGTGACAGCTGAGCGACAGAGAGCTGACACAGGAGAGGTGGAACGACAGATATGCCAGGAAGGAGGAGGAGGAGGAGGAGGAGGAGGAGGAGGAGGAGAAGGAGGAGGGGTAGGAGGAGAAGAAGCAGGAACAGAAAAAGAGAAGAAGAAGATGAGTTGAAGGAATTAGCTGGAGGAAGTAAATGTGAGGAAGAAGAAGAAGAAGAGGATCAGTAGCAGGAGTGATAAGAAGAAGAAATGGAAAAGGATGGAGGAGAGGATCAAAGATGAGAGGAGGAAGAGTTAGAGGGATGGGAAGGAGAAAAGGAATGGAGGAACTGGTGAAGGATGTGAAGAAGAAGAATGAGGAGGAGAGAAGAAAGAGAGGATGAGTGAGAGGAAGAAGAATAATGAGAGGAGACATGATGTTGTTGAGCCAAAACAAAAACCTGGCGTCCGTCTCGGAGATCATTTAATGCTTCATTTGGAATCTTTCAGCTCAAAAAGTAGAAAAGAAAAGTAAGAATTTAAAAAGCAGCAGAAGAAGAAGTGTTGTGTTGATGAAGAGCAGCTCCAGATGTTCAAATCTTCAACTGTTGCTTTTCAACAGAGGTGCAGAAACCGTCCGATCATTCAAGCCGTGCTGGCAGGTTGCAGTGCAGGTGTTACGCTGTAAAATACGACGAGGTAAAAGGTGTTTCTAACGTGTTGGTGCACAGTTGAGACCGTCACATGCAGCTCCTCATCCTCATCTTCATCTTCAGAGAGTCAGAAGCTCTAAAGATCTGAAGAAAAGTGCAGAGAGCTCGACACAGGATTCTCTCTGGTTATCAGCTCAGCAACACATCTGTCTGTTAGTAGCATAAAGCCTTTTGTGTCTCCGGAGGGAGCTGTGTTAAATCTGATAAACTGCCTCAAGTGATGTCACTGATGACGTCACTTGAGTCAGCGTCGGTCAGGGCTGAAGAGTTTGAAAAGTTAAAAAAACCTGAAAGAAGTGAGGTTAGCATCTCAGCTGGAGGCTACATTAGCTGCTACTAGCATAAAACACCCCGATCTCTGACTGATCTGTTGATAGTCGGGTTGCATTGTGGGTAATGTAGGCGCCAGGTTTTGACAAGAAAGAATATGTGGAATAAAAAAGGTGATATCTCTGTTTCTGCTGCATCCATTTTGATAATTCTTTTTGGAAAGACTAGTTGGTGTTATAGCAATGTGATGTTAAATCACTGGAGTATCTTTTAAACCAAAGACACAACTTTGATTTAAGGGAAGAGACGGTCAGAGGTGCGTCACTGTTTTTATGTTAATATATCAATAACATCACCTGATTTCCTCCTTCGTTGGTAAGAGGGCTTCATCACCTGAATGTAAACGTCTGTCGATTGTGGGAACTCGCTGAAACAACTCAACCGTCTGGACCAATCAGGAAGTCTGATTCACAGAGACTTCAGGCTCCTTTGAGGCTCCTGTAGAAAAGAACAAAGAGGAAAGATGTGAAAGACGCTGCTCCTTTACTTTAACTTCATGTTGTCTTATCTCGTCCTTCAGTCCATCAGAATTAAATCTGTAGATTTAGACTTTGCAGCATATTTATAGGTATTCAGGTTTATTTGAGGACGGTAATTAGAGGAATTTAAATTTGGAGGAAACAACATTTTGAGTACTTTCACCTTGCTTGACTGTGTTTCTCCTTCACAGCAGCTACTTCAGGTTAAATCTTACATACATGAACTTCTATGATGCATCTTAAGTTAAAATACTGTACAGGTCAACACATCAATATTTTAACACACAAGATTTGGATGCAGAACTCTAGACGGTTGTAGTGACGCTTTTACTTACATCAGTGATGTTTGACGTCTTCAGTGTTTGTTGGTTATAATGTTTTTTATTTATTCTTTCTGTCTGACAAAGTTCAGGAAAAGTGTTCAGATCAGCGAATGTTTGAAGGACAAAACTTAACACTGATGAAGGGAAAAAGTGAGTGAATGAATAAGTGAGTGGATGAAATATTCATGTGTGAATGTGTGTCAGTGTGTGTAATCACTGCTCAGCGGAGCCTGATAGGGCGACGTGGCGCGACCCCGACTGGGAGCGACGGTGATGTGGTGTAACTTCAGCTGAAAGGCGACTCTGTTGGGGGAAGGAAAGACGGTTTCACCCTCCGCTGGTCACTTCCTGTTCACCTGACACCTGCGGAGCCAAGAAACCTCACAGTGCAGGACAACCTGAACCTAAACAACAATTAAAACTGGAACTCTGAAAGGATACTACAGTATAAAAATACTCATTTACAGTACAAGTAGAAAATTTGACTTAAAAGTACAGGAATATTACTTGCAAGTGTCAAGAGTAAAAGTATTCATTATGCAAATTGCATACTGTATATGTATACAGATATACAGTGCTTGAAAAAACATTCACTCTTTTTAAATGTTCCTTTTTCACACTGATCAACAGAACAAGATCCTGAAAACAGATTTCTAAAGTAGCTACAAATATAACTCATAAAATCTACAAGTAACTAAAGCTGTCAAATAAAAGTAGTCAAGTAGAAGTACAAAGTAGCATCAAATAGAAATACACAAGTCAAGTAAAAGTACCTCAAAATTCTACGTAAGTACAGTAGTTGAGTAAATGTTAAACGTGTCTGCTGGAAACATCAGTTAGATTTTGCAGACTGAGTTTCGTTGTACTTTCTGTGGTTGTTCACAGTTTTCCTGCGTCAAAAGGAATTCACAGCACTCACTTTTATTTTTAACTCTAAATAAAATGTGGATGATAATCTGGGTTTGTCTAAAACTTTTGTCCAGGTCTTCCCCAGATCCCACAAACTAAGTTGGTACGTTAAACTTATGACGATGATGATGGCAAATACGTCTAAAGATGTAACCCTTACTTACTGTTCAGATCAAACATTTAAAGGTGTAGAGGAGGACTTTTGTCTCCCTCTTCTGGCAGTGACAGTAATTACAAAAACACTGTTGACGTGCTGATGTCATAGGCTGTCGTACCCGCCTCCGTCGCTACTGCTGTGGCTGTAAAACGGTGGATAAATTGTTTTGAGCGTCACACAACCAACAGGAAATGACTCATTTCACTATCAGAAGTTGATCCATTCGGTCCGATAACATTTATAAAGTCTAGAAGAGCTGCATGATTAAATTATTTTATCTCCATTCAAGTTAGCAGAGAGCTAACAGGAAGTTAGCCACTCAGCCAGCAGAAGTCTCACAGTTTTCATTCATCCGGCCAGCGCGGGAATAACATACCCGACGCCATGTTTAAAATACAGAGAGATTTATCTGGAGGTTAAAGGCTCATTCATTTATAAGTAAATGTTCTGCACTGCAGGTTTAACACCTTCCTTTTACACTGACTGTTTGTAAAGTGATCCAGAATATAAGAAACTGCAAATATTTCAACTTTTTCTACATAGAAGGGACCAAATTTAACCTGTATTTATTGAAAAACTCAAAAATCACCATTCAAAACTGTTGCATTCTTCACATTCAATAACATTCATTGGAATCATTATTATGGTTGTTATGTTCTGTTTTAGGTAACATAGGACCATAATACAGTATAATGTGATTGTGAATATTTTTTCTCCATGAACAAATAGTGTAAAACCTAAAGAATAAACTCTCTCTGCTCTCTTAAAGCTTCATTAAGGATTAATCACCAATTATTTAATGACTGATGAGGTGTTTATGAACGTAAAACACATTTGTGGTTCAGAAGTTTGATATTAAGAGTCAGAATATGAACAGTATGTAAGGGTGTTGCATGAAAGTCAGACTATCGGCCTCGCTGCATAAAGTAGACACCACTTCCTGTATTGGCAGTGAATGTTGGCACTGGACATAAATCATGCGGTGATTCTCTACGAGGCTGCAGACGGAGGATCAACGTTTAACTTAAACACATCTGGTCTTTGTGAGGCACTCTCTCCTGCAGTCTGGTGCTGAGCGGTGATGTAAATCTAGCTCTGGATCCTACCTCGCAGTGACTACACCTCCAACCGCTCATCATCATCATCATCATCGTGCGTGGATAAGTTTAGCGTTCCTCACTGAAACCAAAGGCCATCATTAGCCGCGCGCTAACAAATGTGAAGTGTGAAGAAAGAGGGGGGCATCCCCGTCACTGAAAGCCAAAAACAGAAAGGTGGTGTTGGGATGCCAGATTGGCGTGGGTGCCAAGTTTGAGAGGTTACTCCCCCCCCACCCCCCCCACCACCATTACACACACACACACACACACACACACACACCTCCACCTCTACTGCCACAGTATCACTGTGTGAACAAACAAGCAGCTGCAGCATGCTCGGTTGCCAAGCAGACTTAGTTGCCAGGCTTTTGTTTACCCCCCCCCCCCCCCACCTCCCCAACCCTCTCCCCCCCTTTACTGTGTCAGGGTCATTTCTTCTGGCATGAGCTGCACACACACACATGCACACACATGCACACACACACACACACACACATAATGTGATGTAGCATGAGAAATAAGAATAACAACACAAAATGATCAACAGCAGTATCGATGCTGTTTGTAGCAACACGCTGCTGAAATAATCAATGCTGTATTTTTAACACACACACACACACACACACACATGCACACACACGCACACACACGCACACACACACGCATGTGGTCTGAAGTGGATCGGAGCAGACTTGCAGTCAAACAGAAGAAATCTCTTCATGCAGATTTACATTTTCATCAACCGTCTCATTTTCTCTCTCTGTTGCTTTTGGACATGATGGTGCTAATTACCCACAATGCCGTCTGACTGGCTGTGTGTGTGTGTGTGTGTGTGTGTGTGTGTGTGTCGCTTTGGGAGAGTCGTTCTCCAAAATCAGCAGCTGATGACAGAGAAGATGTTGGTTAATTCAAGACCTCCTCTTCAGTCTCGTCTCGTCTGCTCTCGTCGTCGTCTCATTGTTTCTTCTCTTGTTGATTTTTTTTTTCATTATTTCATGTTTTTTCTCTTTATTTCTCTTTTTTTATGTCCGTGTCCTGCTTTTTTTTATTTTTAACTCACTGTTTTTATCATTTCTTTCCGACCTTCTTCATCGTTTCCAATTTTTTCTTCATTTCTCAGTATTTTTGTTTCTTCTTATTTCTCTTTTCTTGCTTCTTTTTTTTTTGCTTCTGGCCATCGTGATCTTGTTTTCTTCTCTTTTCTACTCATTTATTTTCTCTCCTCATTATTCTGTCCCTTCTTCTTGTGTCTTTGCCCTTTCTGCTACAAGTTGATGCTTCTTTCACTTTCCCCCCTTCTTTTCTTTCTTTTCTTATTTTCCCTAAAACATCCATCCATCATTTTCCTTGTTTTATTCCCTCCTCTTCTTCTCTCTCTCTCCGTCGTCTCCGGTCTGAAACATTTATCAAACCATTTATCCAAACACACATCCACTCAGCCCGATCAGCTGGATGTTTCCTGAATCTTTTCCAGCCTCCTGATTGGCTGACAGCAGAGAGCCACAGGTGTCCGACTCCTCACCGCCCATGTCCTCCTGATTTCTGATTTCCCCCGGGAACAAATGTGTGTGTGTGTGTGTGTGTGTGTGTGTGTGTGTGTGTGTGTGTGTGTGTGTGTGTGTGTGTTTAATTAAAGCTGTGGTTGTGTCCTGCACCTTCAGCCAACAGAGCAGAGAGCTGAAACTGGACTGACTGGGTGACCAGCATCGTCACTCTGGGATGAAATCTCTACCAGTTACTACCAGTTTAAACCATTAATGTTCAGCAAATCCTGTTTTTATATCCAACCAGAATTCTCACTGAAGCATTATGGATCATTTAAAGACGACTTTCTAAGTGTCTAAGTGTGGGTTTGTGTGTTGTTATATTGTGCAGGTTCATGTTATCGTGCTGAGAAGCAGTGAATATATCGCATAACAATTGTTATGAAAAGAAAAAAGTTTAATATGTATCGGTTTCTATGGTAACGCTTTACATCAGGACCTAATTATTCCATATCGATGGCCGAAGAGCAAAACCTCCGATCTGAAAAATGCACTTTTTTTTAGAAAACTAAAGAAAATTTGTCGTTTTCTTGCAGGATGATATTTGTTAAGGATACCCAATACATAATACATTGTTTCTGGACTATATTACTATATTATGTGTTAATAATACCGTAATAACCATACAAACATACCGTAAACAATACCACATAATATAGTAATATAGTCCAAAAACAGTGTATTATGTATCGGGTATCTTTAACAAATAGCATTCTGCAAGAAAACAACTGGTTTTCTCAAAAAAGTGCATTTTTCAGTTTGGAGGTTTTGCAATATTTACAGTGTCATTTTTTTTTACCTGTACAATACATAATGATGTAGGTTTAAAGGACGAGTTCACAGTTTTTCAAATGTGTCTTAAACCAACAATCAGGAGCTGAAATGAACATTAAAGCTGTTTTTTCTTGCTGTAATCATTCCTCCTGTTCATACTGACCAGTAGAAGATCCCTTCATAATGACCTTACAATGGAAGTGATGGAGGACAAAAATGTATTTAAAAGTTTATCTGAAGCTAATGTGAAGCTTCAGCGTCCAAAAATCAACAGGGAAACACTGTCCGAGGAAACACAAAGAGGGAATTTGATGCTAAACAGACTGTAAATGTGTCAGATATCCACTTGATATGACTAACTCAGACTGCTGAAGCTGAATAGAAGCTTCACACAGACTTTTAAATGACTGTGTGGACACACTGTGGATTTTATCCTCCATCACTTCCATTGAAAGAACATTTGAAGGATCTTTTAATATCCAGTATGAACAGGAGGAATGATTACAGACACCTGACTGCTGGTTTAAAACACACTTGAAGAATAGTGAATCTGTCCTTTAATGGAACAAGATGTGACAATAAATATGAAGGTATTTTTTTAAAAACTTTTTTACTGTACAATTAGTACAGAAAATGACTGTAAATTAGGAAGAATGATGAATCTAAAGCGTTACTGTTTCTATTGTGATAATATTAAGATTTGACTCTGACACTTACAAATACATCACACACACACACACACACACACACACACACACACACAGTGATGCATGCTTGAACACGCAAGGACACATAGCTTTCTATTTCTGTGTCTGTATCTCTTATTTCACTCTGTTGTTCGCTGTTTATCAATTCAATTCTCCTCAATTCATTTCCATGAATTTATTTGCATCATAAATCATTAACGAAACCGCCACCGAAGCTGTTTTACAAAATGTTCTCGTCGAGTTGTGTTTCTGTGTGAACGATGACGTATCGAGTCTAAATCTGTTTGTTTAAATTGCTTCAGAGGTTTTCAAGTCACAGTGAAATGTGGAACAGTCTTCAGTTTTTTCAGTGCGTTTCCCATTTTAACGTCATCATCTAAAGAAGTCGTTGGGAAGGACAGCTGGCAGCCTCAGATACTGACGCATGTAATTTCAATTGAATGTAATCGCTAACACAACAACCTGGAGCTGAGGTGATAAAACATACAGCGATAAAATGTGATAATAAAAACCATATAAACGAGACGCACTAATGACTAATGAGAGCAACTGACGTTAGAGACAAACCAGAGACTCAGAGAGACTGCAGGAAGGAAGGAAGGAGACAATAATAGAGGAGGGAAGGAAGGAAGGAAGGAGACAATAATAGAGGAGGGAGGGAAGAAAGGAAGGAAGGAAGGAAGGAAGGAGACAATAATAGAGGAGGGAAGGAAGTAAGGAAGGAGACAATAATAGAGGAAGGAAGGAAGGAAGGAAGGAAGGAAGGGAGGAAGGAAGGAAGGAAGGGAGGAAGGAAGGAGGCAAGGAAAGAAGGAAGGAAGTAAGGAAGGAAGTAAGGAAGGACAGAAGGAAGGAAGGAAGGAAGGAGGCAAGGAAAGAAGGAAAGAAGGAGACAATAATAGAGGAAGGAGGGAAGGAAGGACAGAAGGAAGGAAGGAAGGAAGGAAGGAAGGGAGGAAGGAAGGAAGGAAGGGAGGAAGGAAGGGAGGAAGGAAGGAGGCAATAATAGAGGAAGGAGGGAAGGAAGGACAGAAGGAAGGAAGGAAGGAAGGAAGGAAGGAAGGGAGGAAGGAAGGAAGGAGACAATAATAGAGGAAGGAAGGAAGGAAGGACAGAAGGAAGGAAGGAAGGAAGGAAGGGAGGAAGGAAGGAAGGAAAGAAGGAAGGAAGTAAGGAAGGAAGTAAGGAAGGAGAAAATAAAGGAAGCAAGCGAGGAAGGAAGGAAGGAGAAATTAAGAAAGGAAGCAAGGACAGATGGAAGGAAGGAAGGAGGAAGACAAGAAAAGGAAGGAGACAAGGAAGGAAGGAAAATTGAAAGGAAGGAAGGAAGCAGGGAAAGAAGGAAGGAAACTGTTTCTGGGCAGTTTCAGCATCACAGGTGTTGACAGTTTTTATCCAGGTAGGAAATGTTGTTCTACTTTTATTTAATTATCAGTTTTGAAAGGTTTTTTCAGGGTTGCCAGTTGGTTGTGGGAGCGTTGAGTCTCTTTACTGTCTGATGAGGATTTGACGACGCCTATAAAACACTTCATCTCCGATACGACCTTGACCAGAATATGAACTGACACCAGTCGTCTCTTAATAACCAGCCGGCTCACGCGCTGACACACTGCTGATAGCTAATATGGAAATTATGATATGATGTGATTTGTGTCTTTTTGTTTGTGTGTAAACATCTCAGTCGATAATTACCTTCCTTTCAGTCTCTTTCCTCTTTATCTTCTGCTCATAAACACCTCAGATTTACAAAAATAACCCTTTCACACAATATTATTTTATCATAAATTATCTCTTAATTTCTCCTTTATGCATTAACTGACTGATCATTTTCTGTAGTTCCATCACTATGAAAAGCTTCTTTCACGTTACACGTTCTCATTTTTGTTTTTGATTTTCACATTAAAAAATAATCTTAATCATACAACTACACATTTATGGCTTTAAAATTGATGATAATTGTTAGTGTCATTGGTTTTTAGGGTGTTTCTTAGTGGATTTTTATAGGACATTTATTCAGACATGCAACACTTTATGTTACAACAGTTTAACATGTCGGTTTCGTGTCTGAATGAATGAATTTTACATAAAAGTCACATTTACAGTCTTAAGTCCGAACTGAATGCTGTCAGATTATTTAAAGATGAATTAAAGAGAAATGTGCATCTTTTCCAGCTTCTAACATCACTGTAAACAAACACTTATATCTCAATCATCATCTATTAAGAACAATAAACTAGATTGAACGGATTCCATCTTCTCAAATATGAATATTTTACTTTACTTTAGTCCTCTATGACAGTAAAATCTTTGGGTTGTGGACAAAACAAGACATCTCAGGTTGCATCTCGGGCTTTGGGAAACATATTTATACATTTATAGACCAAACGACTAATCGATTAAATGAGAAAATAATCGACAAATTAATCAAAAGTGAAAATAATCATTAGTTGCAGGTCTAGAAAGAATTTGTTAAAGGTTTTGAGGAGATCGATCTTCAACTGAAGCAAAAGAGCCTCAATAATAATCAAATACTCTGTTTTCATTAATGCAAACTGTTGAATAAATTAATATCCAGCCAAACTCTTTTACATATAGCATGCAGGCTAATAGGAATTCACCTTAACATCCTGTTATTCAATGCTTGTTGATGTGAGACTTTATAAAACACACAGAAGAATTCGCTCTCTAATAACGTTAAATGATCAAATTGGTATAAATGTTACTGTTAGGGATGAAAACAAGCTAGCGAGAATACTGCAGGGTGGAAAACACATTTCAGTCCAGTACAACACAACTTAAAACTGAAAAATAATACCCTAAAACTGAAAGTAGAGCCTGTAGATTTAGAATTGTCAGGTGCTTTATTTAAAATATCTTCTCAAAATCCTTCAGATTCACCTCCTGAAATATTTTAGACTCAGAACTGATTGATTGTGCTGTACAGTATATACCGAGCAACAGGAGCCATGTTTGGCAGAACGGTCTAATTGCTGCTCTGCATGTAGAAGAAAACCCATCTTGTCTGTTTGGGCACTCGTGCAGCTGGACATGCAGCTGGCTGCAGCTGCACAGTCCAGCTGCTCAGACACAAGCTGTGGCCTAATTTTCCTCCTAAACCTGACTGAGTTTCAGTCTGTAACTACATTAAGTTATAATCAAAAGATGTCAGACTATATTTGGTTGATTTTTAAGTGTGGGCCCTATTGTTCCACAATGAAATGCACAGAATGGAGAAAATGTAGACAAGGTATGAAAAGTGGTGAGACAGCTGCAGGAATGTAGGTAATTCTTCCAAAAACAAATTTAATGGAAAAATATATTGTTTGTGATTGTCCTCCTTCTGATCTGATGGCTTATTGTTAAAGCAGCTATAATCTATATTTCTCACAATAACATAGTGTGTAATGTGTTTGGCTCGTAGTGATGAACCTACAGAGAATTATCAGTGACTCTGCAGCTCCTCTTGGCTTTACGGAGCTTTATAGTGAGTTTCAGCTCATTGTTTATCTGTCCGGCTGCAACTTTACTGTTCTGATTCACTCTCAGCGCTCTTATAGCATCGTTTTCAGATAAAAAGCTGTAAAAAGCCGCTGTACACTACTTGCTCAGCACCAAACGGCAAACAGACACAGTTAGCTGTAGACTAGCTGGTGATCATAGTGGAGCATTTAGCAGCTAAAGAGCCAGATATTTCCCTCAGGAGTTGGTAGAGAGCAAAAACAGAGCTAAAAGAGAGTGAATATTGGACTTACATTAACCGGGTGGACAGAAACTCGACTCCAAATGAATGATAATGTTGCTCCATAACTGCTGGATGTGGAAATAAGCAACTGTTTGCTAACAAGTTCAACATATCAACTTAAAAGGTGAAGATATTTCAGTGTTGTGTTAGTAGCCAAAAAAGACTGAAAACACAGTTAAGATTGGTTTATAGTTTATAGTACTTGTAGAAAGGGACAGTGTAGTAGAGCAGTGTATGAATACTATGGAGCAGCAGCAGGACTTTATGTTCACATGTTGAGAGCTTCACGACGGCCTGAAGAAGACTTTAAGGTGAAGTCAGTGGTGTCAGAGCAGAAGATGCCAGAGGGCTCGCTAAGCTAATGAGTCAGGTTGGCTCAGTGTGAAGAGCGGGCCTGGACTGTCTGAAGCCTGAGCAGCAACAAAGCACAATGAACCAACTCCTGGCAGTCAGGGACAATCAGTCAGCCCCGCCGAGAAACAGAAAAGCACCTTCAGCAGCAGACTGATCCAACTCCCTCTGACGGCCTGAGACTCAGGAAGCCAATTTAGGGCCAAACAGTCTGAAAGAAGAAAGGAAGGGAGACCAGAGCCTTGGTACAAAGCAATAGATCACAATCTCCTCTGTATCTCCCACTTTAAAAACAGCAGAGATTGGAGGTTATATAATAAAACATTTACAGAGGAATCAATTTAAGACAATGATGTATTCACAGTTAGCCCTTTAAAGACTAGAAAATGAGTTCAAACAGCAGGTTTGATCTAGTTATGGCTGAGCTCAGATACACAGAATTTAGTCAAAATAGCCAGTAAACATTCTGTCTTGTTTTTTACAGCTACATGCAAATTAGGGTCAGGTCTACTCCAGCCCTGATGGTGGTCCCTGGTGGAAAGCAGGGGGCAACAGCCCCTCCTGGTACTCCTGAGGACCAAAAAAATACTGCGAAAGTGGCCTCTAAGGTGCCCCCACATTATGATAAAGTGCCCTCAAGGTGCCCCCACAGTATGATGAAATGCCCTCTAAGGTGCCCCCACAGTATGATAAAGTGCCCTCAAGGTGCCCCCACAGTATGATGAAACGCCCTCTAAGGTGCCCCCACAGTATGATAATGCCCTCTAAGGTGCCCCCACAGTATGATAAAGTGCCCTCAAGGTGCCCCCACAGTATAATAAAATGCCCTCTAAGGTGCCCCCACATTATGATAAATGCCTTCTAAAGTGCCCCACAGTATGATAAAGTGCCCTCAAGGTGCCCCCACATTATGATAAATGCCATCTAAGGTGCCCCCACAGTATGATAAAGTGTCCTCGAAGGTGCCCCCACATTATGATAAAGTGCCCTCAAGGTGTCCCCACAGTATGATGAAATGCCCTCTAAGGTGCCCCCATATTATGATAAAGTGCCCTCAAGGTGCCCCCACAGTATGAGGAAATGCCCTCTAAGGTGCCCATACGAAAGACAATAGATACCAAAGTTCTGTAATGACTGTCTAGTTATGGGTAAATCAGGATGAAGTGCCCTACAGAGTTCCTCTATATGTGACAATCTAGAGTGCCGTATCGTCATGGTGCCCTTTCAGTGGAATAAAATGTGATAGTGCCCTGTAAAGAACCCTCAAAGATGAGAAAATATGATGTGCCCTTTAAATGAAGAGGAAGTAATGCAGTGCTCTAGGACGCTGATGTAATGGGGTAAGCTGGAGGCTCTGTATGGGTGCCCTTCTAGTGAACAAAAAAAACTCAAACAAAAAAATGTGATTTAGGGTTCCCCAAAGTCTAACATATTGAAGTGCAGAATTGGGTGTCCTTTCAATGAAAAATGGGCCCTATAGGGTGCACTGTATCAGAGAAAAACAGTAAGTGGGGTCCATTGAATGTATCAGGTGCCCTTTATAATTTTTCGCCCCTGAGACAGCCTGAGTCTGACACTGACGGTGGTTGTAACACCTCTGAATCTGTTCGGTAACTGTCAAAAATGCCAGATAAAGAGTAACTTGCACACTTTAGCAGTTAAGTTACAATAATATCAGCAAACAACTATTCATAAATGAACACCAACACATGGATGAATCATAATACTGAACTAAGAACGAGACAAAAGTTTAATCATCTTCACAGGCTCTCACTTTCACCGCTTCCTCACCCGCACATATCATTCATTAGTGGAACTGATCAGGGATCAGATTAATGCTACAACAGCTCAGTGTGACTTCTGTATGAATGAATGTGTTGAAATCATTGGAGCTGCTTTTCTCCATGTCTCAAAATGTGCTAAATAATGTCACGAACTGGCCCAGAGTCAGGGAGACAACAGGGAATCACGCATAACCTCTAAAATCTCTAAAAAATGACATTCATTGTCGACTTAAGCTAAAATAAAATAATGATAATATTAGTCAGCTGTAGGTCAGCGATGAATGCAGTGTGTGGATGAGTCTATTGTGTGATGTATGTAAACAAAACCCTGAACAAAAACTGAAGTGGCTGGTGGAAACCTGGAAGGAAGAGAAGAGATGTTAGAGATGTTCTTAACCAGCAGTGAACATCAACAAAAACAGTCTCGGAGCAACATCAGCCTCAGTTTGGGCCAGTCAACATTTTATGATAATAGTTAGAAAGGTTACTAAATTTGTTACTTATTATATTAGTTACTATTTCCTCTATTTTAAGTTACAACTCAGTGTTTCTGTCAACGAGACGATGTCATAAAAAGAGCGTCAGTCAAAGCTCAAATGATGGAAAACCATGCGGTATTCATTTGAGGAATGTTACAGTCTCCTCCTCCTCATCGCTCCACACAGATCTGATGTTTTCATCTATGTGGTGACGTTCAAGTCACATGATTCATGTACGTCATCACCTCGTATTTAGAGATTTTTATGAACTTTGGCTTTTCCACTCAGAGCGAAAATTGAAAAATGTGTATAAAAAGGTGCCATATATTTGTCACAGAGTTAGTGGAGCATTGTTAGCAGTGCTATTGTTCAATAAAAGTTGGTCTACACAACAAGATATGGATATAATTGGTGTAAATATCCCCTCCACCCATTTCCAAAGTTAGCACAGTATTTTCCATCCCCATTTTGTATCGTTTAGGTGCAATCAACACCTATCTGATGAGGAAAATCAAACCTTACAAAGCTTCACGAAAGTATGTGGAATGAGCTACGACGTGACGCATGGAGGCGGCTGCATGTCAGGGTCAACTCCCACCCTGCTCACCACCACCCCCCCCCCCCCCCAGCCCACTCTCACCCCCCCGTCCTGAAGCCAAACTGTCTCTGTGGTCCTCTGCCAGATCAGCTTGGCTCTCTGCCTGATATCAGTGAATCATTTCCTGCGCTGGGCAGCCGCTCGGCTCCAATCTCAGCAGCAGCAGCAGCAGCAGCAGCAGCAGCACGGTGACAAAATGTGTTTTCTCCTCTCAGGCTAATTGAATTGAGGGTGCTGCATATTCGCTGCTGCGGCTCCTGGACAGCAGCGTCCTCTAAGGAGAGGTATTTCTGTGAGTTTTCGCTCTCCATCACCGCGCTGTGACAGGACACTCTGCTTTTAGAGAGGGAGGCAAAAGAGCTGATGGGATTGGTCCTGAGTGATGCCACACCTGCTGGCAGCCATTCTCCTACATCCTGATCTGTTTTATATGGAAGGTTTTTGGTGACAAGAGTAGAAAAAGAGACACTTTTAATCTCAAAAAAGTCAAGATAGATTGTCCAACTGAAAATAATACAATGATATCACCATAAGAGGAATTGTATGAAACAGCTCCAACAGATGTGAGGATGAAGGTGCCCCCGTTTTACATTAAGAAGTGAGTAAAAAACATCCATCAAGTTATGCGCGAGGTGGTTAAAATACATCCCGAGTATCCCTATAAATTATGTTTATGTCGGACGGTTCTACGAGTTACATCCGGTGCCAACGTTCAGTGCCAGTGAAGGAAAGAGGACACGTCCTTTATGTAAGAAAATACAAAGTAAGAGTGTATATGTTGTTCACGTCCCGTCACAATCCAGCAGTTACTGTTTGGTCGTTATTTTAACTGTAATTATCACTTTTTATTCACACAAATTTGACCACTGGAGGGTTTTTTGCACTAACTGTACAAACATTGAAGGTTATGTTTTCAGCCTTTGAAAATTATTTTACACTTTATTTCAAATTTCTACCCTTTTAATATATTATTATTTTTTTTCTTTTATTAGTATTGTGTTGGTGCTTTAATAATTTTGACCCACTGATTTTTAGTTACATCAGAAAAATGCACCTACAAGCTCTTTATGATAAAATTTTCTGAAACACATTTTCACCATCTTCAACTCATTTAATGCTACTGAGAACAAATTTGTGTCCGTTTGTGTGTTTGTGTTTACTGTAAAAATCTCAAGACAGTGTTTATTATGAAAAGAACAAATACAGATTCATAAGTGCTGAATGTTTTCAGGAGCCAAACAGGATGTTTAGTTTTCAGGTAAATGTGAAAGATTTGGTGCAAAGTTTGACAAATGAATTGTAACTAAAAGATAAATTAAGCTAAACACAACAAAATCAAACAGGATGGAAGCCAGACCGACAAACAAGACACTGCTCACTCAAATCTACAGACACAGTTACCTTTGTGCTTTTAAAACATGGATTAAACTCATGATTCTGTCTTCTTTTGCTCTGAAAACCTCCTCTCTGACCAGTCCGTCCTGGAATCCTGCCTACAGGTTGATTACCTGTTAACATTTTGTGCTCGCTCGTCGATCGTTTCGTCATTAATGATCCTCTGTACCCTCCAGATGAGCAGCAGAAGTGCTCACTCCCGACAAAATAAACCCAAAAGAGCAAATCTGCAGTCACTGACTCATGAAAAACCAGAGACCACAGAGAGTACACACATCATATATCACTCTGCATATCTGCATATTTACAGTTTTATGCAGTATAACAATATCATAAAATTCTGATTTTTATTTTCAGTATTTTACTAGTTTGACCTTATTTCACAGACATGCTTCAGACATGATGTGTAACAGGGAACATGCAGCAGAGAGAGAGAGTGAGTTTGTAGCTTGCCAGAGGTTAGGAGATTCGCTTGGAGGAGAAAAGAGCAAGCCAAGCGTGCGGCCATTCTGTTCACACACACACACACACACACACACAGCAGGAGAAAGCGAGAGGCACATACTGTATCTGATGAATAGCTGAAATGGTATGGAAATAAAGGAGGACAGGAATATGCATGCACCTAAGCCAAGCACATGGCTGTGAACACACACACACACACACAAACACCCACACAGAAAGGCAGGGCTGATGAATGCCTGCAAAAAAAAAAATGGAAATAAGGACCAGACTCTGCTGTCACTCTGAAGGAAATATTTTGTTGTTTTTGAACGGCTTCTCAAAGTCTGCATGGACTAAACTCAACATCAAATCTGGACTGTGTGTTAGCATGTTATGTAGGAATATATAGTCTATATAGTTGCTAGCAGGAAGACGTCATGGTCCTGTTCACACCTATTATTATTAACATGCATCTCCAGTGATCAGATCTCACCTCCCAGCTCTATATGCAAATAAACACGTACATCATTTCTGTTGCAAACACCACATGTGTTGTTTAATGCACTTCCTGTTTCTAGTCTGCCGGAAATTAAAAGAAGAAGAAGAAGAAGTTTGCAAAGCCCAAATGGAAATCAGACAGCGTGTTTTCTTGGTACTCCATCCATGAGAACCCTTTCTAATAATATAACGCTTTATATAACGCTTTTCAATAACTCAGAGTCGCTTTACACTCTACACTAAGGGGCGGGGTTAGTAAGACAAAGGGCAGACTAACATAACACACATGAGGATGGGGGGTGGGCGGTGTAAGAGAAGGCAGTGGTGAAGAGATGGGTCTTGAGGCGGGATTGGAAAACAATAAGGGACTTCCAGAGCCTGGGGGCTGTCCTGGGGAAGGCTCTGTCCCCGAAACTGTGAAGGTTGGACTTGGGGACTTGGAGAGAGGGTCAGCAGAGGTGGACCTGAGGGACTGAGAGGGTTGGTAGGGGGAGAGGAGGTCCGTGAGATATGTTGGTGAAGGGCTTTGTTGGTGATGACCACGATTTTGTAGTTGATCCGGTAGGAGACAGGAAGCCAATGGAGATCTTTCTTTTAGGACTGGGGGGTGATGTGGTGCCAGGATTTGGTGTGAGTGTGAGTTCTGGACCAGTTGGAGTGTGTTGACGGAGATTGCACTGATGCCTTTTGTTGTGGCTTCTTCTTGTTGTTTCACACTTTAATACGATGCCGTCGGTGAGTTGGCGGTCCTTCAGTGTGGCCCAATACACATTCACGTACACACTCCTAAAAGAATGTGGCCACATGGGGCCCAGACCACCTCCTGATGTGGTCTGAGAGATCAGATCTCAATGCATCTTGAGTGTGTTCACACCTGTAATGTCCACTTGTGATCAGATCACCCGAGACACATTTTAACGCCAGGTGTGAAAAGGACCAGGTCTCAAAAGTTTGCAAGTTGACCACGAAGATATAGAGTTAAAAGAGGACAGAGAAATATGGTCGACACAGTCTGTGTTAATCCTGCAGCTCTTGACCAGTGGACCCTTGGATCGGTGCCATTTCTTCCACTGAGTCGAGCCACCGTAACGTCTTGTTGAATGTGCATAGTTTTAATTAAATATCATGATGGGCTGTTGAATGTGTGTGTGAGGGTTTTTTATTAAAGGTGAACTTTCCACCCCCAGTGTGTGTTTCCAGGTGTTTTCTGTGTAAAAAGCAGTATAAACCCTGTAAAAGTAAAAACATCTGCAGGTTAACAGACCTCTGTAGCTCCTCGTCTCTGCTGGAGACTACGATGACTATGATTGACTTTCTAAAGCCGCATCAGTGGCACCTCATGACGTGGTCTTCGATGCTTGGACAGTTACGAACATCAGACAGATTTCACATTTTCACGTCACTTCCTTGACAAACACCTTGCAGAGCCTTGAAAGTTATACAGCTTATATTATGACTTATTTTATATGCTAGTCAGTCTATAAATAAAGTTATTTTCAAGTCATATGAGATGAATGTGATGGTTGCAGCATTTTAAACGACTGAATAGGTAAAATTTTCTGGTCTGCGGAGTGTAAATGACTCTGTTTACATGCTGTTTGTTTATCATACATGGTGCAACCAGGCGACATGTTTTATACGTGTTCATAAAGGAACCTGCATGATACTATCAACACGCATGTGTAGACGGTAGTGAATGTCTGACTACATGAAACATGAAACATGTAGGGAATTAATGTGTTGTGTCATATGGCTGCAGATTTATGGACACACACACACACACACACACACCGAAGCCCACAGTGTTCTGTCTGTGAATATGTGTGTGTGTGTGTGTGTGTGTGTGTGTCCTTCCTGAGGGCGATGCTTGTTTGGTTGGTGGGTCGTCTATGTCGGTGTTTTGACCCAGAAATCACTCTCTTTCTGTTTCATAACATCGTCGTCTCTTCACTCTCGGTGGCTGCAGTTAAAATCCGTCTGTTACTGAACTTCATCACACACACGTCCGACCGTTCAAACTAATTCACTTGTGATTCACTGTCAAACTAATTCACTTTGTGTGACGTCTAAATTAAAACGAAAGGACGAAAACCTGCTTCTTTCGAGGTTATTATCCTTCAATAAAAGTCTAAACTAAAAAATGTAAAAATTTAGTTTTCATATCTGTGATAAAAGTTAAAGAAAATGAAACGTCTCGTCTGCTGCAGAAAAGGCAAGATGCAAAAATTTGTATGTTTTACTTTTTGTTTTTCTTTCTTTCCGTTGTATTTTCATTATTAGGCAGCACAGCACTGACATTAAACATGTTGTAATGAGTTCAGTCTTTATTAAAGACTAAAGGTCTGGTTGCAACAGAACATAGTAGTAAACAACAATAACATAAAGACTCAACGGGAAAGAAAACATCATTAAAAATGAGTCAAAAACACTGGAAGCTCTGAACAGATATGAAAGTTTCTGTTCAGTAATTTGCGGAGATTAAAGTGAATTTTTGTGCAGCAGAAATGTTTTTTTTCTGTTCTGTTCTCACGACTTTGGGAATGCATTACGTCAGCGGGGGGGGGGTTCTGACAAGTATAGAGGTACAAACAAACGTGTACGTGACCGAGTGTTGGAGCAGAATGGAAACCAGTTCATCAGGAGCTACTGTACTTGACATATGTGTGTGTGTGTGTGTGTGTGTGACTGGGTGGATGACAGCTTTTGATAAGAATGGAAAACAGAGCTAGATTTTCCTTTGATGTGGACACACACACACACACACACACACATGCACAAACACACACACACACACACTTCAGAAATCAGATTTGGGAGCTGTGAAGAATAAATGCATGAAGGGTTGAAAAACGAGGCCTGTCTAATCATTCAATTAGGATACAAGGCAGATGGTCTGGACACACACACACACACACACACACACACACACACACACACACACACACACACACACACACACACACACACAGTTTGTCAGTCTTGCTCTCCTCTGACTCTTGTGACTCTGTGTGTAATCCTATAGTCAATCTCTCTCTCTCTCTCTCTCTCTCATTGCAATCTATACTCGATCGCCCTGTTTCCGAGTGTTAATTAGACACTACTGGCGGCCTATATACTTCATTACCTGGACATCCCATAATAATTATCTGACTGTAAATCTGGATATGGAAACATAATGTTTTACAGTATGTTTATTGCTCTGCATCGTTCTCATGTTGTATAATTAAAAGTATGAAGATGTGAGACGTGAGGAGTTCAGGTATCAGGACTTGCTGTGGGACGATTCATGACTCCAGGGTTGTATTTACTGTATTAAATGATATAAGGCTACAACTAACAATTATTTTCATTAATTGATGAATCATCTTGTCTATTAATTGGTTGTTGTAGTTTCTTAGAGCCTGAAGTGACGTCTGCAAATGTTTTGTTTTGTCTGATCAACAGTTTAGTTTCATGCTCGACTCATAAAAGCTTCAAATTCTCCAAATGTTTAACATTTTTCCGTCAAAAATGACTACAAAGATTATTCGATTATCAAAATAGTTGCAGAATAATTTTCCGTCAATCGACTAATCGTTGCAGTTCTATAATAATAAACAGCTGTGTGTAACAGAGGCGCCGTCTGTCTGCTGTGTTTTTTTATGTTTTTCTGAGTAACGAGTGACTCCGATGCTCAGATGAACTCAAAGACTCAACCTGAAGTCAAAGTAACACAGTTATTAACTTTAGACAGTCTGAACACTAACATCAACTCTAACAGCTGATGTGGTTCCTGCTCTGAAACATCTCAACTATCTGTGTGCATTTATATGTTAAAGAGGACATTTCCACATCTATATTTATATTCTGAGGCTCTACTGGGATATTAAAATAAAAATGCTGCTTTTAGCTTCTCAAATGAGATGATTTAATGCTTTTTCTGTGCCATACATGACAGTAAACTAATGTATTTGGGCTTTGAACTGTTGTTCTGACAATATCAAACATTTCAAGACGTCACCTTTGACTCTGGGACATTTTAACAGGCATTTTCACTATTTTCTGACATTTTATAGACAAAACAACTAATCGATTAATCGTGAAAATAACTGTGGATAGTGGATACGAAACTGGATTTGGATTCAATAAAATGCTATTTAACCACACAAAGAGCCTTAAATCTTAAAATGAATCCTAAAACAAACAGGAAACCAGTCTTATTGGAGTCACATGATATCTTCTTCTGGTTTTCATTAAGATCTAGGAGCAGAATCTCGCTGATATGATGGAAAATCAAAATTCGGGTCAGAGCTTAGTCAAATAAAATTAAAATTTAAGCCAAAATCAAAAAGTACTCCTACAGTAATTCAATTTTAGGATATTTTACATATTCTTCTTGTGATAAATACCCTACTGTACCGCCACCATAACTATCTGTAACTATGTTTGGTATCTTGTTATCTTATAACACTCTGCTGTGTCGTGGAGCTTTGTGAAGGTGTTCAGCGTGTCACCGTTGTTAGCGTTCGAGGCGTCGAGCAGCAGAGCAGGTGTGATTGTGCTTCATCAGGTCGTAGAGAGTTTTCAGACTGATTGCCGCCTTCTCAAACGGTCCGAGCTTGCTGGCGGATAATGAGCGAGGTGAAGCCGTGGGCCGTCCAGAGCGGCGGGGGGGGGGGGGGGGGGTGTCTCAGAGGAACGTAATCATCCTGCCGGTGAAGAAGCCGTTCAATCACGGCTCCGTCCCGACGCTCGGAGACACTCCAGGCACTCGAATCAAACGCTCCTCATCTCATGACTCAAGGATTCAAAATATACTCAACAAGTGTTTTAGCAGGCTGCCCGCAACCAGTTTGTTCTAGTGCCGGGAATTTACCTTCATCACTGGAGGAGAAGGCCACTGTTATTTACATTTTATTTACTATTCCCCCAAAATACTAACAATAAATTGATCCTACTAACAAGTGTTGTTAGTGATATATATATATAGTGATATATATCTTATTCCTCTAGAGCGTTGCAAGTATTTAGTTTCACGTTATATAAATGAAAGAATGTATTTTATTTTTGACTTATGAGTTAATTGTACTATAAAATAATTGTGTAAAAAGTAGTTTGAAGCTGTGTGAACTCTGATAAATTGCCTCAAGTGATGTCACTTGAGTCAGCGTCGGCTGCGGTTTGAAAGTAAAATAATCTGGAGGTTTCCCTGCTGGAGGCTAACAGCTACTAGCATAACACACCTGAATCTCCAGCCGAACTGTCGGCGGTTGAGCTGCATTGTGGGTAATGTAGGTGTTGCACCCTCAAAACGGAGTAGGGCTACTTTCCATTTTCTTGTGACAACTTTTATTTTAGGCTCGGTTCAGTTAAAATACTGTTTCGTTTTTTTTAACAACAGAGAAAAACTTTCGGCTCACAACAACAACAACACACTTTTTTTTTTTTTTTTTAGAATTTCTCTTAAAGGGACAGCGCTCCAACAAATGCAACCTCCTCTAATGACAAAATATGACACTATTATAGCCACATGATGCCTAATATGTTAGCAGAAATGTTAACAGAATAAAAGAATATATAAACATCTATAATTACACCGTAAATATAAATTCAAGACAACCTTTTGCCACTTGTACCTTCTTCTTCTATGGTGCAACGTAGACGATATCTCTGCCTCTGCTGCATCCATTTAGATCCTTTGTTTAAAGACTGTCTGTTGTGAGTCTGACTGTTGTTGGAGTCCAAAGATAAATCTACTGATGACTCCTTTAAAGGGTTAATTGATTATGATAGTCAGCTGCTGTTAACAGGTAGAACTGGTGCAGTGTTTGACCTCTTATTAGCACTGTTTTTTGTTTGTTTGTTTGTTAAAAGTGACAATAAGCCGCTTGGATGCAACAGTATCTGCAGCTGTGATGTGGACAGATTCATGTAAAAAAACAACTTTATCTTTTAAAGAGGAAACTTCTCCAAGAACAGTTTGTTTGATGTTTTCATCATCTGTATAATCCTGTGATCAGTCAACACTTTCCTCAATGTATCTTCTTATTGATTATTGGCCAAATGTAGGAAATTTGATGTCCAGATATTTTGAGGAGCTTCTTGATGTTTGGTAGCAATGTTGTTGAAAGGCATTCTGGGTAATGTAGGAAACCTCTTACTGTAGTAGACAAAAACTTCACCAAAAGCAGAAAAAAAATCAGGATTATTGATTATTAGTGATGTATTAATCCCGTCTGTGTGTGTGTGTGTGTGTGTGTGTGTGTGTGTGTGTGTGTGTGTGTGTGTGCAGCTGGTATACTGGGCCAGTCAGCAGCAGGATCAGGATGAGAAGATGGCTGGCTGTGTGTTTCCAATGGGACCAGAGAGCTTTCAGCGCTTCACGCCGGACTCCCTGGCGGCCATCGAACAGCGCATCGCCCAGGAGGAGGCCCGACGCAAAAAACACTACCAGGAGGTACACACACACGCACACACACACACACACACACACGCACACACACACACATAGTTCCATCATTTCAGAGGACATTACATTGACTTACATTCATTTCCTGGAGACTTATCCTAACCTTAACATAACATAAGAAGGGAGGCGAGTCCCCACAACACGACTGTGTAAACAAATTTACGTCCCCACAACACAAGGAATACCTGGACCACACACACACATACACACACACACACACACACACACACCAAACATCCAGGATGGTTTATCATTAATTAACCGAGTGGAAACAGGAATCAAAAGATTATGATGGAGCGTGAAACTTCAATAAAATAGAGCGATGTGAGGCTGTATCACTGGGCAGATGTTGCAGAGTTGGTGATGTTGTTTGCGTGTGTGTGTGTGTGTGTGTGTGCGTGTGTGCGTGTCAGGACCTGGGCGACGTGCAGATCCCCCGGCCCCGGCCCGACCTGGAGGCAGGAAAACAGCTGCCGCGCATCTTCGCCGACATCCCGTCTCATCTGGTGGGCGTTCCCCTGGAAGACATCGACCCATACTACTTCAAAGACCAGAGGGTAGGTCACCCAACGTGTGTGTGTGTGTGTGTGTGTGTTTTTGTTAGTGTGTGTGTGTGTGTGGATGAAGGTTTTTTTGGAAATACCCCTCTCTCTCTCTCTCTCTCTCTCTCTCTCTGTCTTTCCTGTTGGAGAATCCCTGGAAGATAAATCGACTCTTCGGTAGCGTACTTTACTGAAGACTAGAGGGGAGGTGACCAAGTGTGTGTGTGTGTGTGTGTGTGTGAGTGTGAGAGAGAGACAGGGAGAGAAGAAGACAAAATGAAAGCAAGGAAAGAGGAGAGACATTGTGTCCCTTCTCCTTCTTTTTCTCCTCCACAGCTCACCTCCGTCTTCTCTGTTCTTTCCCTGCTTACAGCTGGTATGAACATGTGATCAGTTCCTGGATAACGACGTCTCTAATTTGTCACTTTTTCTCTCTCTGTCCTTTCTGTCTTTTCGCTGCTCTCTAGTGAAGTTTCTCTCCGGGGAGTTTTCCTCATCCTTCATTCCTTTCTGTCTCTCTCAGTTTCTCTTTTCCTCACGTTGCCTCTCTCGCTCTCTCGCTCTCTCTCTCTCTCCGTTTAGCTCAGGTGTGTTTGTCTCCTCTGGGTTTTAACTAGAAAAAGCATCATCCAGGGTGAACACACACACACACACACACACACACAGTTTTTGGCTTTTAGCTAGTGCAGGGTTTCAGGATTTTATCTTCAACTGAAACATAATATTCATTTTACTTTTATTGGGATTTAAAGGAAAATTCTGGTTTATTTCAACCTTACATCGTTACCGTGGGTGTAGATCCTTCTGTGGTAGCCATGATGGTTAATCCAGACGCTACTTCCTGTGTCAGAGACCAGCATTTGAAATAATCATGAATAATCATGTTTATTTGTAAAGATGGAGGAGTCAAATGTCTGGACTCATTCAGGATCAGTACTGAACGTTGTTTTGCACAAGTCCTCGTTCCCCCAAATCTCTATAACAGAGCTGTTGAGTTCAATGGACACACGGGATGCGTGAACCTCAGCAGTGTGTGTGTGTCGCTGAACTGCTGCGTCTTGCACGCTTGTAGCGTCCACACAGGAAGCGTGTCTGCTGCGGCGCTTCTGCCACTGGCAGCCTTATCTTTCTATCGTGTTCCTTGTCTATTTCTGTTGAGAACCGCGGGCGTCACGTGGAGAAAATAGGCGAGACCTCGAATCTCTAGATGAAGCGACGCAGCAGCCTCGCGTGAGACTGTCTCCCGCAGGCTGTGTGGCTGCTCGAACCTGTTAACATGGCGCCGAAATGAAAAGCAAGAGGTTCTGCGATGCACACGCGCTGCTAACGCATCCAGTGTGTCCCAGGCGTTAGCACGACCCACAGAGTCACAATAATCACCACATTTAGAGTTGCATCTGTAGATTTTAGTGCGGAGGAGTGTGGAGGCTGGTATGAACTTCTTTAGCAGGTTCTCTCTCTTTTTGCATTCTTCAAACAACTATTTCTGACACTTTTCATGTGGACGACCGAGTGCAACACGACAAATTCCTCCCAGGAGAGACGGTCTGAAAATGAGCAGCATTATTCCGCCTTCATGTGCGGCTCCCGAACAGATATAAACACTTTTACCTTCAGATGTGGTCGGATGGGAATGTTGTACAAACTAAGTGCAGAATTTAGGTTTGTAAACTACTTGATTTTGTTCACTGGGAACATTTTTTTCCGTTCCAGAAAGGACAGACGTTCACCACCAGAGACAGGGTTAACATCCTCCATGTGTTTAGGTTTAGACTACAACAACACTTTGGTTAAAGGAATAGTTCAACATTTTGGGAAATGTGTGTATTTCTTGCTAAAAGTTAGACGAGAAGATTGAAACTGTTTTCATGAAGCTACTGCTGGTTGTTTTTTAGCTTAGCTTAGCATAAAGACTGGAAACAAGGGTAAACTGTTAGCGTCTGACCAAAAGTAACAAGAACAGCCTGCTGGCACATCTAACGCTCACTAATTAACATATTATATCTCAGTCGTTTAATCTGTACAATGAGTCAGCTGCAACTAACGATTATTTTTGAGAGAAAATTTTTGAGATGTGAGAAAATACTGAATAACGTCTGTTATAACTTCACAGCCCAAGTTGACGTCTTCATATGTCTGGTTTTGTTTGATCAAAGATGCTCTGTTAACTAACTGTAGGAGACACGAAAAAAACATAAAATCCTCACATTTGAGAAGTTTGAACCAGTAAATATTCTGAGCGACTCATCTAAAAACGCTCATACTTCTCTGTCAGTCCATGAAATCTGCGGTTTTGTGTCCAAGTCAGAGGCTTCAGCCAAAAAACACCAAACAATAGCTGCCTCAATTTATAAAAAAAAAAAAAATGACATAAAGAATGAGAACAATTCACTGTCTTTTCCAACAATATGTCTAGACAGCGTTCCAAAAATAACACTGGAAGTCTTTTACCTTTTGTTTAAAATGTTGATGTCTTGTCGTTCTCAGAATAAAACTACATCTTCTCCAAATGTATCTGTTATATTGTGAAAACATAGTATCATGAATGCATTTATTTCTTCTGTCTTACCCTATTTCAACATATATAAAATAATGTTTGTAGTTTATTTTCCAACAATATATCTACTAACATATACTTTTCCTCTTTCTTTTTCTTCTCTTGCAGACCTTCATAGTCCTGAACAAAGGGAAGGCCATCTTCCGTTTCAGTGCCACATCAGCTCTCTACATCTTCAGCCCTTTCCACCCCATCCGCAGAATCGCCATCAAGATCCTGGTTCACTCATATCCTTACGCAGTCCTGTATGTTCGCTCTGCATGGCGTCTGTACGATACGCTACTGACCGCAGGGAGATGTCTGCAGGGAGCTCAGAGGTCAGAGGTCAGTCACAGAGCGGCACCGAGGGCGACTCTGAGGGCAGTGTGGCTGTAAACACAAACAAATAGACGGAGGTTGGGTTGGTTTGTCGCTGCGGGCGTCTGAAGCCTCGTCACGTTGTTGTGTGTTATATCGTTGCAATGAATGATGGGAAGCAAGAGGAATCCTCATTAGAAAATACAGCTGTGAAGTTATAGCGTAAGTGACGTATAAATATTTAAAACTGACAGAAGATGATGTGTGTGTTTGTTTATTTATCTGTTTATTGGTTTATTTAACAGGGACATTAATAAACATTGGTGTAAATGTGCCAGACGCTACTCTTCATCTGTAGATCCTTAAAAAAGAATATATGAGTTAAAATTACAAAGTTATTGAGATCATAAGATTTATAAGCACTCAGGGCAATAATAGAAGGAGAAAAGCATATTAATGCTAATAAAGATTATACAGTAGACGTTATACTAGACTGTCAGGTAGTAATTAAAACACAAACACAATACAAGACAAGCAAAGCAATGAAATGTGAATATTAATGTTAATATAAATATTGACTGAGCTGCGTTATTAGACACTAACTGAAACATACAAAGCAGAAGCAGAAACATCAAATACATGAATGTATTAAACAGACAAACAACAGACTGAGTGAATAAATGATGACATCATGAATCACGTGACTGAAACGTCACTGAAGAGCTGAAAACATCAGATCTGTGTGGAGCGATGATGAGGAGGCTGTAACCTTCCTCACATCAACACATGAAACTAACAGAAACGTCTTATTTCCATCATGTTTTCCATCGTTTCAGCTTTGACTGTCGTTCTGTTAATGACGTCATCTTGTTGTGTCTTCTTCTTCTTCTGCGACGGTTTAACGGCACCGACTGGAGGATTAGTTTATCTGCTGATATTCACACAACAGCAGTGGACGGAAACACACATTCATTTTAATTTTCTTTTGCCAATTTTCTGGAAGTTTGGTTAAAATCTGCATTTACAGTTCGATGGAAACAGCTTCAAGCAAACTTACAGCTGACATAAAACAACATGTCTGCTAAGTTTCACTCTCTGTATTTATCATAGTGCAGACGTAGTGTTGTATCGGCATCAATATGAAAATGATTTGACCTGCAATCAAACAACTCTTTGAAAAAAAATATAGATACAAACACTAAATACACACTAACACCTGATCTGAGACATTCAGACTATATACAGTACGGATCTACATGATCACATGATCACTAATGATCACATGATCACATGCAATTAAACGATTATTTTCATTTTCTCGATTAATCGATTAGTCGATTGGTCTTTAAAATGTCAGAAAATGGTGAAAAATGTCGATTTCACTCAAGGTGACACATTTGAGAGGCTTCAATCAGAGAATTTGAACTTTCAGTGATTAATCGATTATCAAAATTAAATTTCTGTCGATCAACTAATCAATTAATCGACTAATTATTGCAGCTTTACACAATGACCATGTTTTGTATTTGGTCTCTCGTCAAATTTTGGCATCATTTAAATGTGTTTTGATGGATAAAACAAATGTTTAAACACCAGAATCCACCAAAAACAGAAATACAGAAAGTACCAGAAGAGTTTAACCAACTTTATCTTCAGCAGCGTTACGACAGCGGGCTCTCTGAACGCATCTCTGCTCTCAGTTTAAAGATCTGGGGCGTCTGTGCTGACAGGTTAGCATACACAACAGTCTGTGATGGGTTATATGCAGTTTAGCTTATACTATGTTGAGTGATTGCAGGATTTAACTGCAAAACAAAACACGTCTTGTACTCGTTATTTCAACATTAAATCCTGACTAACTATATGATGCTAAAACTAAAAGATGAATTAGTGTTAAATTTGCTTTGGAGTTGATTTATTGAGGCTCTAATAGGGTTTTTAATGTCATTTGTGATTTGTTTACATGGTTATTAATGGTTAGTTTGTGTGTAAAGTTTATTAAATGAATCATTAACACCTTCAGCTGGACTCAGTATGACAACACCAGTTAATAAAACCTTGAGAGAAACTATGGATTTAAAGATGAAGTGATAATAGTGAGCTCCTGTCCTGCTCAAATAGTATAAAACTATATTAGAAGGTAGTCATTAAAAAAAAAAAAAAGTAATCTAAGGTTGTCTGGAAAAATAATGTTAAATGAATGACTTTAATGTTGATGGGCTCTGCATTAATTAAGTAAAGATAAATGTAACGGTGATGATATTCTTAAAGAATATGTGATTCATGGAGTTTAGTTTAGACTATTTTAAATGAAACGTGCAACAGTTTAGCATTAAGAACAATTATCAGGATCTATCATAGAGATTATAGGCTATTACATAATATTAATCACATGTTATCAATTATATTTACTGCACTTTAACCGTGTTTAGCTGCTTTACATTGTCTTTACCTCCTGAATCCTCTCTGAAAGTGAAGAGTTTATACTGGATCCTACAGCTGGACGCTTTCCAGACACACGTAAAGGAATAACAGTGACTCTTTGTGTGTGTGTGTGTGTGTGTGTGTGTGTGTGTGTGTGTTTGAATCAGAGAGCTCGTCTTGTTGGTTGTATTTCTAAGCCAGATATCATCCTGAGCTGTCTGCAGAGCCATAAACATGACCAGTAAATATTACCCAGCCTTCATCAAGGTGGTTTCTGCTCTCTCTCTCTTTCTCTCACACACACACACACACACACACACACACACACACACATATATACACACAGTGCATGGGTGGTTGGGCCAAAATCTGAAACCCTTTTCAGACAGTGGATACATACATTAACACTGCCGGCTTCGTCTATCTCGTTAAGTGAGGAGCTGCTGCTTCCAAATTGTTTTCCCAGTTTGTTTTCCTATTTCATTTTGTCTTTAAAGTGGCTATAATCGATATAATCAATATTTTTTATAACACCACAGTCTGATCTGTCAGTGTGTGATGTTTTTGGCTCGTAGTGATGAACCTACAGAGAATTATCAGAGACTCTGCAGCTCCTCTCGGCTTTACGGAGCTTTATAGTGAGTTTCAGCTCATTGTTTATCTGTCCGGCTGCAACTTTACTGTTCTGGTTCACTCTCAGCGTCTCATAGCGTCGTTTTCAGAAGAAAAGCTGTAAAAAGCCGCTGTACACTACCTGCTCAGCACCAAACAGACACAGTTAGCTGCAGACTAGCTGGTGAACATAGTGGAGCATTTAGCAGCTAAAGAGTCAGATATTTCCCTCAGGAGTTGGTAGAGAGTAAAAACAGAAGCTAAAAGAAACTTAATTTTAAGACTTAATACTCCTAAAAACAAGTCTGACATCACAGACACACACATTTAAAAGATATTAAATATATTTTGCAACACATTACGATGCATCTGAATATAACTAGTCTAACCTACTGTATAAATAATTAAAATGTTTGAAAATAAAATACCTTAAAAAAGAAATAATTTTAACTGTCATGAGACAACTAAAGGATATAATGTTCTGCAGATGTAAGATTCTTTTTTTCCAGGGTTAGGGAGGGTTAGGGTTAGGAGGGTTAGGTTAACCCTAACCCTAAATGAGGGACAGTTTAAACTTAACACTCAACGTTTTGTGCAAAATCTGAAGTAATTACATTTATAGAGTGTATAGAAAGACATCTGTCAGTGTTTACTTCATCTTGTGAAATTTGTAGCAAAAACCAAAGCATTGCATTTTTTATATTTGCTCATTATAACTCAAACGGCCTGAAAATATGTGAAAACATTAGTTTAATTTATGTTAAACATAACAAGGAAAACATGTGATTTTGGATGATGGTTGGATTACCTCCAGCTGTGGGATTTCGGCCTGCCGTCAGTCCCTTTCCCACACGCCGCGAGCTCCAGACGCCACGCCAACATGACAGATATTACTTCACACCCAAAACTCAACAAACCCCCATCACCTCACCTCACACTCCTCTATTTTTACCGTGGGAGGTGGCTACTGGTGTTGAGAGATGTCGCGCCGGCGGACACGCCGCTGTTGTCAGGGGGATAAGTAGGTGAAGAGGTCTGCAACGGAGGTGTGGTGATGCTGATGTGCTGGGTGTGTATGTGTGTGTGTGTGTGTGTGTGTGTGTGTGTGTGTGTGTGTGTGTGTGTGTGTGTGTGTGTGGGGGGGGGGGGGGGGTGTCCCTACAACTGGTGGTGGTGGAGTAGACTTATAGTATGTGTGTGTGTGTGTGTTTGTGTGTCAGTGTTTTTTGATCAAGTGTGTTCTGGATTGCGGCCCGACCACGGTGGCGCCACAGTGACAAGCTGTGGTGTGAGGCGGACACACACACACACACACACAGTTCATTTAGTTGCAGATTGTGTTTTTGCTGTTTTCTCAGTTTAAACGCCAAACACAGACTGTTTGGACTACATATCCCACTGGGCTTTGCTCCGAGGGATTTTTGGTTTTGTGTCCCATGAGGCTTTGCTGTGGGACCCAAAAGCTGCACTGCAACAACCAGCTGTGTGTCTGAAGTGTCACGGCGTGATGCTTCTGTGGTGTCGCTGATTTAAACTGTGTAAAAAAGAATTCACTGGCTTTTTAAAAGTGATGTTTAGTAGATTATAATCTGTATTTTAATGCCATTTGATGACTATATCTTCATTATATAACTGCTTAAAAACATGCAAACAGTGAGATCGTCTTACATAAATTAGTGCATTAGTACTGCAGTGATGGTTCGTCTGTATGTGAGCTTTAATGTCACATCCAGTAGCTTTAAATCATGTTGCATTAATTTTATATTAGCACAAGGTTAAACACAGTGTTTGCAAGTCTCAAGTCCTTCGGTGTAGTCTAAACAAACTACACGTCATTTGTGAGACTTTCCAGCTGTTAAAATGACACATTTGAACATTTTTCATTTAAAACTGTGTTAATATTGTTTAAAAACAAGCTGAGAGGAGCTCAGTGCTGGTTCCTGCTGCTGCCATGTGATGTAGTCACATGTTAACTGTGGTTTGAACAGGATGTTCCGGTTCAGTGTAGGTTGTTGTTGTTGTTGTTGTTGTGGGCAAGTACGTGGCTCATAAATAAGACTTGTGGGATTTTCTTTGAACAGATCAATCATAACATGAGACTTTCAGGATGAACTGCAGTGATTTTGTGTTTCCAGTCGTTCTCTGTGTAAGAAGCAGTATTAAGCCTTTTGTGGCTCCAGAGGGAGCTGCTGTGAAATCTGATCAATCACTTCAAGTGATGTCACTTAATAATACGTTTATTTATAGAGCAGTTTTCAAGCAGTAAGCATAAAGAGCTTTCAAGTGAGAAACTCAAACATAAACAACATTTAGGACAATTGCAAGAGGTAGAAGACAATTAGTAATAATATATAAGTATTAAATATAAACAGGACCAGTCAACAGTTTGGACTCACCGTTCTTCTCTCTTCAATGAAAGTATGTCCAAACTTTTCACTGGTACTGCATGTAGATATATATGTGTGTATATATATATATATATATATATAACTCTGATATATATATACAGAAATAACTCGCAGACATTAATTAACATTAGGAAGGAGAGAGGAAAGAGTGAAGAGGGAGTTAGGAAGGAGTTAGGAAGGAGTGAGGAAGGAGTGAGGAAGGAGAGAGGAAGGAGTGAGGAAGGAGTGAAGAAGGAGTGAGGAAGGAGAGAGGAAGGAGAGAGGAAGGAGTGAGGAAGGAGTTTGGAAGGAGTTAGGAAGGAGTTAGGAAGGAGTGAGGAAGGAGTGAGGAAGGAGAGAGGAAGGAGTGAGGAAGGAGTGAAGAAGGAGTGAGGAAGGAGAGAGGAAGGAGTGAGGAAGGAGTGAAGAGGGAGTTAGGAAGGAGTTAGGAAGGAGTTAGGAAGGAGTGAGGAAGGAGTGAGGAAGGAGTGAGGAAGGAGAGAGGAAGGAGTGAGGAAGGAGTGAAGAAGGAGTGAGGAAGGAGAGAGGAAGGAGAGAGGAAGGAGTGAAGAAGGAGAGAGGAAGGAGAGAGGAAGGAGTGAAGAAGGAGTGAGGAAGGAGAGAGGAAGGAGAGAGGAAGGAGTGAAGAAGGAGTGAGGAAGGAGAGAGGAAGGAGAGAGGAAGGAGTGAGGAAGGAGTTTGGAAGGAGTGAGGAAGGAGTGAGGAAGGAGTGAAGAAGGAGTGAGGAAGGAGAGAGGAAGGAGAGAGGAAGGAGTGAAGAAGGAGAGAGGAAGGAGAGAGGAAGGAGTGAGGAAGGAGAGAGGAAGGAGTGAGGAAGGAGTGAAGAAGGAGTGAGGAAGGAGAGAGGAAGGAGAGAGGAAGGAGTGAGGAAGGAGTTTGGAAGGAGTGAGGAAGGAGTGAGGAAGGAGTGAAGAAGGAGTGAGGAAGGAGAGAGGAAGGAGAGAGGAAGGAGTGAAGAAGGAGAGAGGAAGGAGAGAGGAAGGAGTGAAGAAGGAGAGAGGAAGGAGTGAAGAGGGAGTTAGGAAGGAGTTAGGAAGGAGTGAGGAAGGAGTGAGGAAGGAGAGAGGAAGGAGTGAGGAAGGAGTGAAGAAGGAGTGAGGAAGGAGAGAGGAAGGAGTGAGGAAGGAGTGAAGAGGGAGTTAGGAAGGAGTTAGGAAGGAGTGAGGAAGGAGTGAGGAAGGAGAGAGGAAGGAGTGAAGAAGGAGTGAGGAAGGAGAGAGGAAGGAGAGAGGAAGGAGTGAAGAAGGAGAGAGGAAGGAGAGAGGAAGGAGTGAGGAAGGAGAGAGGAAGGAGTGAGGAAGGAGTGAAGAAGGAGTGAGGAAGGAGAGAGGAAGGAGAGAGGAAGGAGTGAGGAAGGAGTTTGGAAGGAGTGAGGAAGGAGTGAGGAAGGAGTGAAGAAGGAGTGAGGAAGGAGAGAGGAAGGAGAGAGGAAGGAGTGAAGAAGGAGAGAGGAAGGAGAGAGGAAGGAGTGAAGAAGGAGAGAGGAAGGAGTGAAGAGGGAGTTAGGAAGGAGTTAGGAAGGAGTGAGGAAGGAGTGAGGAAGGAGAGAGGAAGGAGTGAGGAAGGAGTGAAGAAGGAGTGAGGAAGGAGAGAGGAAGGAGTGAGGAAGGAGTGAAGAGGGAGTTAGGAAGGAGTTAGGAAGGAGTGAGGAAGGAGTGAGGAAGGAGAGAGGAAGGAGTGAGGAAGGAGTGAAGAAGGAGTGAGGAAGGAGAGAGGAAGGAGAGAGGAAGGAGTGAGGAAGGAGTTTGGAAGGAGTGAGGAAGGAGTGAGGAAGGAGTGAAGAAGGAGTGAGGAAGGAGAGAGGAAGGAGAGAGGAAGGAGTGAAGAAGGAGAGAGGAAGGAGAGAGGAAGGAGTGAAGAAGGAGAGAGGAAGGAGAGAGGAAGGAGTGAGGAAGGAGTGAGGAAGGAGAGAGGAAGGAGTGAGGAAGGAGTGAGGAAGGAGTGAGGAAGGAGTGAGGAAGGAGAGAAGAAGGAGTGAAGAAGGAGAGAGGAAGGAGTGAGGAAGGAGTGAGGAAGGAGAGAGGAAGGAGTGAGGAAGGAGTGAGGAAGGAGAGAAGAAGGAGTGAAGAAGGAGAGAGGAAGGAGAGAGGAAGGAGAGAGGAAGGAGTGAGGAAGGAGGGAGGAAGGAGAGAAGAAGGAGTGAGGAAGGAGTGAGGAAGGAGTGAGGAAGGAGTGAAGAGGGAGTGAGGAAGGAGTGAGGAAGGAGAGAGGAAGGAGTGAGGAAGGAGTGAGGAAGGAGAGAAGAAGGAGTGAAGAAGGAGAGAGGAAGGAGAGAGGAAGGAGAGAGGAAGGAGTGAGGAAGGAGGGAGGAAGGAGAGAAGAAGGAGTGAGGAAGGAGTGTGGAAGGAGTGAGGAAGGAGAGAGGAAGGAGAGAGGAAGGAGTGAGGAAGGAGAGAGGAAGGAGAGAGGAAGGAGTGAGGAAGGAGAGAGGAAGGAGAGAGGAAGGAGTTAGGAAGGAGTGAGGAAGGAGTGAGGAAGGAGTGAGGAAGGAGAGAGGAAGGAGTGAGGAAGGAGTGAGGAAGGAGTGAGGAAGGTTGCTCGGCATCTCCAAGACTCAGCAAAACAGGAAGTTATCAATAAGATAGAAGCTGATTGGCTGATTACTAATAATACATTTTGAAGCAATAACTAAACCAAACAGTTTCAAGTTGAAACTTCTAGTAGTTTTAGATTGATTATTGATAGATACAGATTGATTAAAGGGGGGAATTAAAGGGTTAAAGTCGAAATGGTTTGATCTTTAATGACTAAAGCTGAGAGTACGTCGTGTAGTTTTCTGATCTTTATCTCATTAAACAATGACAGAAAGACCGAGAGGAAGGATGTGAGGAAGAAGAGAGAATGAAGGAGAAACACAAATGTGGAAAGAAGGAGAAAAATAAGGTGGATGTGGGAGGTGTAATGACATTACCGGTACGGTGGCCTGGGAGGTCCATAACAGCAGGGCTATCATTACGGCGTAATTAGCTCCTGGCTCTGCGGTGGCGGCGGCGGGGGGACATTTGCGTTGTTTGTCAATCTGTAACCGTATTATCTCGCCGCCTGCCACCGCGCTCCAGCAACATCATTACAGCCGGCACTCAATCAACAATTACCCCGCCGCTCAGACAACTTTTTCAGCTGGAGTTTGGGCCGCTTTCACACAGGGAGTATGTTCCTTCTGCCAAATTACAATAATTATGATTCATTTATAGCCGTGATTGACAGCTGAGCCACGTTGCACAAAGTCTCTCTCCCACCTCGTCGTGTGTAGCGTGCCGAACGAGGCAGGTGAAGGTGATATTTAACATGTATTCGCTGGCTTCTGACAGTTTGGAAAGTTACTGCTTCCCCATTATATGATGATTAGACAAGAGCAGCCCCCCCCCCCCCCCTTTTTTTTTCTCCCATCGGTGCTGTTAATGGCATATTAATTTGCTGTATTGAATGTGGCAGGCATCAGGAAGGGAGCGGTGAAACACACATGCTCGCTCCGTACGCAGCCTTTCAGTTCACTTCGTCTTTATTTAGCACTAATGGGAAATCAGTGAAAGGTATTTCAAAAAAAAAAAAAAAAAGCTTGTGTAAAAATCACTTTGGCATGTAGTCGGTACACACATGGCAGCAAAAAAAAAAAAAAGAGACGTTTATACATTTAAATTTCAGGCGTTAAGCTGACAATCTCCAGAGAGACTCACAGTGAGAGAACATAAAGTCATAAAAGCTTCAGTTACAATGAACATATTTCCATTTTACATTTGACTTGCTGCTCTTATCCACAGAAAAGTGCAATGAATGGACTGTTTCTCTATCTGGAACACATTGTCCTCTATGCTAAACTCCACCTACCTGCTACCTGACAAACTATGAAAACTATTTACAGATTTGAGGTTATTGCAGGTCAAATTTCTGACTCTTATGACAGTTTTAGTGATTTTTTTTTTTATCTCATAAATAATAAATTTTCTTGCCAACAGTGTAATATTGGGAGTGAACCTGTAGACAATCATATCTACTGAATATAGAAAGAAAAACAGACTGCAGGCGGTGTATGAAATGGAAAATATCAACCTGTAGACTGAAATTGCAGAGAAATTGTCAGTTATGTTTTGCAAACTTCTACAATTTAAAAAAGAAAACAATAAGTTAAAAAAGGGGTTTCCGTTTCTTGATTCAAGTCCTTGATTTGTTTTATTATATAGACGTATATTAACACAGCTGCACATGTGATCTACAGTAGGCTGGTACTGTATTTACATGTGTGACGGCTGAAATACCTGAAAAAATGTAGCTTTTCCAGCTTTCCAGTAGAGGTGTGCCCGAATACAAATACGTTATTCGGCAAAGCACAAATAGTTGGGTTTTTACAAATATTTGTTTCATACAAATATTTAAAAAATTATTTGTTTTCGGGAAGAAAAAAAAAAACATGTTAAATACCAGCGCGCAGGTCGGTTACATCGCTTAGTGTCTCTCCTCTGCTCCGCTGTGACGTCTATCAGCAGGTCTCAACGAGGGGAGTCACATCCACCTGCTACATGACGCACATTTCCTAATTTGGACATCAGTCCCGGAGTTGGGGGTGTTCCCCAGAGATAAAGCTGAACTACTGACACAAATGAAGCGCTCCCAAGGGAACACTTATTGTAACATTTTAATTTTCTAAAATTAAAAGCGTAATAAAAACAAAAACAGGATTTTTAAGCCTCTTTCTACTTTTATTCGAATACAAATACAAATAATTTTGCTGCCTCAACAAATACAAATACAAATACAAATACTGGGCTCTCTGCACATCCCTACTTACCAGCTTTCCAGTAATGTTTTTTGTGTCTTACAGTGTTTTATAGTGTCGTATCTTACAACTGCAAAGGTTTGATCCCTCACTGGCTTCCCACCAGCAGGCCGGCAGTGAAAACAGTTACCTGTACTGTATAGATGTGTTGTTGCTACAGGTGTGTTTATGATGCTCTTATTCCTTAACCTGCTCACATTATTCAGTTTATTCATCATGTGCACCATCCTGACCAACTGTTGCTTCATGGCCATGTCGGAGCCGGCGTACTGGGCCAAATACGTAGAGTAAGTACACCTGGAAACTGTCTGTCTTTCTGTGTTGTGTTTTTGTGTCTTTAACTCAGAAGAAAAAACACATTTTGGAGTCTAACTGCTGTTAAATGCAGCACTTTGAGTAAATGTCAGTACACTCACTGGTCTGCTGGGTTAATGCCCCGTACTGGAGGTTGAAGACATTTGGAATAAACAGCTGGACTGGAATAAATCAATCACAGAAAATTGTTGAGCATTTTGCAGGCAATGGTAAAATCAAAAGGTGAACAAAGCAGTTTAACAATAAGAACCTTCAGCTCTCCAGTCGGCTAAACTTCTGGCCTCAAACTGTCAGTTAAAAAATGCAGTTTTGGACAGATTACAGCAGAGAGCTGATAGAAAAACTGTTACTTACATGCAGCAAAGGTCGGACGTGAACTGGGGACATTTTAAACTCCAATGGGATGAGATTAACATAACAGAGGAAGGTGTGGGGGCGCTACGGAGATGAAGATTGAGACATGAAACTAATTTTAATGGAGACTATTTGCCAAAATGTGTCTGAAGAGAGAGCAGCAGTACCTGTCTATAGCTTTGATGAGCTTTAATGGGTCTCGCTCTCTTTCTGTTGTCATATTGGTTCCCAGTAGGCCTCTATGTTGGTGTTAGCATGTTTTTCATCTGTCAGATTAGCCAAAACATTTTTTAGTAGAAGGATGAAACTCAGAGATCCACCTTAAAAAAAAAAACAAGGATGTCGCTCCGGACGGGATTTAAATGACAGGAGGAGCAGCGAGTTCAGTGAAAAACAGTCGCTCAATGCAGCTGGAATTATTATTATTATTGAGTGAAAGATGAGTCACACAGGAACTCTGGACCGGATTAAAACCCTGTTCAAACGGAGGAGACTCCAACCTCCGTTTCACTTGAGTCATCAAATGGCGCCAAAAAAGTTTCCAGCTAAGAATTTTCTTTGATGGTGATTCATAAAACTGCTGAGAGCAACTTTTACTGAGGAGAGAAGACAGTTTATCAAGTCAAATAAACCAATGAACAAGAGTAGATAGATAGATTTTATAAACAAATATTTGAGATATTGCGTAATCTGTATCACAAATTTCATACGAAACTAAATTAAATATTGATTTGCTTTTGTTTGTTTGTTGTGTTTTCCGAACAAACAAATGTTCATATTTAAAGGGATAATTCTACACTTAAAGCCAATTTTACTGGCTGTGAAATCAGTTTTTATTTAATTATTTATGCAGTTGTTTTTTTTTATTAATGAACAATCAAAAGAAAGATCTGCTGAGAGTTAATCAGTCCCAGTTTAGAAGAGTTGTACAAACCATCATCTCTGGTGTTACTGGATTGTTTAATTGGTTGTTGGTGAGCTCACTGGACTCTTCTATTAAAGGACCAGTCACCTCCCCCTTCCAAGCATGTAGGAGAACCTACGGTGGCCGTGAAACTCAGGAAAAACGCAAAAGGTCCTCTCAAGAGCCAGTGTTTGGTTTGTCTGTTCTGGGCTACTGTAGAAACATGGCGGTGCAACATGGCGGGCTAATTAGATTAAAACATACTTATGAATATTATCTTTTCCACTAAATGCCACTAAATTCTACACACTGCTCCTTTAATACGCCTGCAACAGTGACGCTTAAAGATGAATACTTCATAGAAAAGTTGTTCCCAATGAAAATTAGGAGCATTTAAAACAAAAAACTCCTTCACTTTCCCCCCAAAGACGCTGCCAATAACCAACGTTTACTCCATATCATGAGCTGTGACAGGTCCTCCATCCTCCGTCTAGTGCTCCTGGTCTTGAAGAGAGACTCTAAGACTTTAATGGTTTTACTTTATATTGAGCTCATTTGTAGTCAAGTTGTTTTTTTTTCAAAAAATCAAACTGCACACAGAAAACTGAGGGATGGGTCGTATTATTCCATCATAGCAGTACTGTAAGGCTTCTTTTATGATCCATCGATTGTGGAGTATATAAAATGTCAGAAGATGGTGAAAAATGTTGACCATTATTCCCTGAAGCCAGTGAACATGTTCAGATGTCTTTATTTGTCTGATCAACAGGCAGAAACAGAGATGTTTAGTTTATTATGATGGAAAACTGAAAAACCAGCAAATATTCACATGTGAGAAGCTGCTGACAGAGAATTTCTGGCATTTTTGCTTAAAAAAATGACTTAAATAGTTGTAGATTAATTTCAATCAGTTAATCGTCTAATCATTTCATATCTAGAGGACTACCATGTGGCCTAACAAGGGCCTGAAAACAAACTGTTGCCCCCCCCCCCGGGACCACAGAGGAGGTTAATCCAGCCCTGCCAGTAACTGATAGAATATGTTGAACTGAACCTTTAACATCTTTCATCTTTGGCTTCCAGCTGCTCAAACTTCTTTCTGAGGACAAAATAAATAAGTGAAGGATGTTTTGCTGAGAGTCGAGGTTGTTTATATGAATATTCATCCTCTCCTCCTCTTCCTCTCTTTTCTTTATTCATCCGTTCCTTCTTCCTGTATCCTTACTTGCCCTTCTTCACCTGACCCTCCTCTTCCTTCTTTCCATCTTTCTGTTTTTGCTTTACATTTCATCCCTCTTGTCTTCCTTCATCCTTCCTCCCTTCCTCTCTCTAAAATCTCTCTTCCTGTCATTTTCACCTCTTCTTCTTCCCTCCATGTCTTGACTTTCTCTTCTTCTTCCTCCTCCTCCTCCTCCTCCTCCTCCCTCTCTCTCAGGTACACCTTCACAGGTATCTACACGTTCGAGTCTCTCATAAAGATCTTGGCGAGGGGTTTCTGTGTGGGACCCTTCACCTTCCTGAGGGACCCCTGGAACTGGCTCGACTTCAGCGTCATCGTCATGGCGTGAGTGAAAAACACACACAGTATTCACACATTTTAACGCCTGTTTCCAATAAACATCCAAACATATTATAACTCTTCCCCAAACATGCTGATCTCCATGAACGGCAGCAGTTTGCGTAGCAGAGATGAACTTTTACCTGCAGTTAGCGGTTGTGCTGCGATTAAAGATTTATAAGACGTTCGTTAACTCTAAGAAACACGCAATTAAAGAGTCATTACACTCAAAAATAAATCTGAACCCATTTTATTCCACATTAGAAGATGAAAACATGTAATAGCAGACAAAAAACAAACAAACAAACAAACAAAAAATTACACTGTTCATGTTTCTAGTTTAATCAGCTGTTACATTGTGGAGGGAAATACGTGATAATCATTTTATAGATGGTTTTTAGCTAAGATAAATTATTCTTAGGTAAAGGAAAAGACCTTTATGTTTTTCTTTTCCTCTTATTTTGCATGTGTTATTGTTGTTTCCTTCCAGGATAATAAAGTTCATCAAGACCTAAATGAATCTAAAAGTTACATTTGATCTAAAACCAAGTAAACAAAGTATTTTCTGTTGAGTTTCTTTTAGCGTCACTTCCACCAAACCAGTTGAAGAAAAACTTGATAATAAATCCTTATAATAAAAATCCTTATGATAATAAATCCTTATAATAATAAATCCTTATAATAATAAATCCTTACAATAATAAATCCTTATAATAATAAATCCTTATAATAATAAATCCTTATGATAATAAATCCTTATAATAATAAACCTTTCTCATTGGTCAGTCAGATTTACAAAAGAGGATCATTAAAGAACTATAAACATATTTTCTATAATCCTTCACAGTTTACAGTAACATATGTACATATAAACTTTTCACCTACAGCAACATTATTATAGTAAAATACTGTAAATATACATAAATAAATCATCATATTGACACCAAACTGGAAACATTTGCTGGGCAACATATCATCTTTCAGACTGAACCACCAGTTTGTCACTAACATGTTGTTTGAGTCTCTGCAGTGATTTAACCACAACATTCATATTTTAGCCTGCAGGCCTTTTGAAAAAAATTATCATCACTCATAAAAGTTCAGTATAATTCTGCTGATAAGTTTTTCTTTCTCAGACTCCCCGCTAGAATCCTGCTCCGAGCAAAGCGGCACAAACAGCACAAGCTTCATTTTTCCTGCTGTGAGTCTGTTCTGACTCACATTTCTTCCACACTGACTGCACAGTGCAACGTTTTCAATCAATGCAACCGTGATGACCGAACGCTTTAACAGCGAGTGTGATGTCACTTATAATGATGCATCTAAAGTCCAACTTATATCAAAATAAGTCTGAACGCTGCAAATTCTCTCATAAAAGTCTGTATTTTAAATAATGACCGGCTGCTTTCAGTTTCTCTGTTGAAAAGCAGAACTTTTCTACATACTTTATATAATTGTCAGGTCCAAAAAAAACAAGAGAAAAGACAAAATAAATAAATAGAAAGTAAAACACTCTTAAAAAAGGGAAGATCTGGATGTCCTCTTTAAAAAATATATATAGAAACTGTTGCAGAATAACAGATAAACATGAATCTGCACAGATTTTACAATACAAAGACATAAAAATAGAAATTAAAAGGAGTAAAATAAAATAGAGAATAAAGTAAAGTAAACTAGAATAAAAGTTGAGGAAATGTCCCCCAAAAAAACATCTGAGTGAAAGTTTCCATTTCACCGATTTAAAGCATCTTTGATGTCACGCTATAATTAATGCTTCCTTTCAATGTTTCACATTAAAAGCTTAGCAGAGTGATTATGCTTTTTTTTTTCAATCACCGGGAGGCTTTTAATGTGAAAAACTCTGTTCTCTGCAAAGTAGAAGTGACGGGAATTAATCAGCGAGTGAGTTGAAAAGAGACGCTGAGAGCAGCAGCGGCGTGGGGAGGGGGGAGGGGGGGGGGGACGGCGGCGGTGTGTCACGACTCCGTTGTTGTGTTGATGGGATTACCGCTGCTTGTCTCTAATACTGAACGCACGTCTCTCTCTGAGGCTCACGACATTAAACTGTTTTAACATTGATGCAGCTAAGCAGAAGTGTGTTTGTGAACTTCAGACACATTTGCACAGTAAGGTAAAAAACTCTCTGAACTACAGAGCGTCCGAACGGAGGAACACAAACTTCAGGCTGCAGCATCACAGACTGCATGATGAATCAACTTAAACCTGCAGTGCAGAACTTTTACATTTAAACGAACGTCTGTTACAATAAAACCACTGACAAACCAGTTCACACAATGCTGATTAAGCCTATTTTAACGGTGCAACTTGACTTTAGTAGTTTGAAGCCAGTTTACTGAGAACTTAAGAAGGTTTTGACTTGATGGATTGATGATCAGCTGATGCAACTCTGCAGGTTTCAAGATGTCACTGTAACATTTCAACTGAAGTTAATAAAAGCTGAAGTTGTGAGTTTTAACAGGACAGTTTTGTTGTGTAATCAAAGCACCGACAGAAGTGTCAGGACATGTTTTACTGACCTCAGTAGGAATAAAACCCTGAACCCCGGCTCTGTCCTGAGTGGTGGGTTCGGGGGTTGTGGGACGGTGGTTTGTTTCTCCTCTGAGGCTGTTTGCAGATCTTTTGATGCTTTCCTAAACCAACCTTCTTCTTCTGTCTAAGCTGAGGTCACCTCAACTATAATAACCTGCTCTGATAAAAAACATTTTGGTGCAGCTGAAGAAGAAGAAGTTATCGCTCAACGAAATTCATCTGTTTTTGTTTCAAATCATTAGCGCCACTGAAATATTAACCGTTCATTTTGTGGATACAAATGAAGGTTCGGCGCTTTGACACCTAATGTAATTATGGAGAGTCGGACGTCTGTGATTTGTCTTTTTGCCCTCTTTGTGATCTTCTTGCAGCTGTAGTAGAGATGCAGTGTTTTTCAGCAGCTATCATTTAAATACTGGATGTCGGACTGTCCTTGAACGCACCACAAAGGAGAATTTTAGTTTCTGCTGATTTACCACAAACACTATAATATAACTTTGTAGTGAAATATGAAATGGATGAACCGTCTCACTCTCTCTCTAGCAGTTACAAGTTACAGGCAGTAACAAGTTGATAAAAACAGCATCATTTGGAAAACAGTCTAAAGGAAATAACCTGTAAAACCACCAGAATGAACCTTTAATGACTCACTGTGATGCAACATGTTGCTGCTGTCCTCAGAAAAACTCACAATTAAATTAAATTAACTGGTAACAGCTAATGAGGATCCAGATAAATAGATAAAATAAACTTGTCTTGCAGCCCCTTATGAGCTTATAATATATATTTATGAGTCTCCTTCTATTTTCTAGATATTAAGTGTGAAATATAAGCGAACTGAGCCAAATATCTACAAAAAAATTGTTTCAGCACAGCTCAAAAAATGAGAAGCTCAACATAAAAATAGCATAAAACAGCAAATATGGTAACAAGAATAATACTGTGCATTAAAAAAAAAAAACAAAATGTCTAAAGTGGCACAAGTGAATAATTTACAGTCTGGATGATACACCAGACAAATGAGATGACTTTACTGTCTTTTTGTCGAAAGAAAAGTGAAAAGTGCTTTTCTCAGTGACACCCCTGCATTTTCCAAATTACAGGTTTGAGAAGCTCAAGGCTCCTTAAACTCACTCAGCACATAAATAACTGTCAAACCGCCAATTTTAAGCCAGAAAAAAGACACAGAAACTGCAAATCTGAGTCCCCCCTTTTTTTTCCCCCCCGAGCGCCGTCACCGATGCCCACTCTGCCGCCGGCGACCTGTCGTTTTGTTTCAGAGAGAGAAAGAGCGTGACCTATCCACTTCAGTAATTGACTGACTGATGGAAAATCACTGCGCTTTGGTTTGGTTAGCGATCAGGCGGCGATCAATCAGAGAGCTGAGGAGCGGGAGGCGTGCGGCGAGGGACGCCGGCGGGAAGATAAATGATCGGAATGAACCGATAGGATCAATAGTTGACCCCTGAGGCTCGGCTCGGAGGTTACCTCACGCCGTAATGAAGCGGTGTCACCTCTGCCGTAGTCGCCTGGTAAATTGAAACGTCTTGATGAAGGTGCCCTCGGATGGTGTCTGCTGAGTTACATAATCCGACCCCGACGACCCGCCGCCGAACCCTCGGAGGGAGAAATGGCTTCACTTAAAGGACAAATGCACCATTAAAACACTTAAAGTGAACATCTGCTGGTGATGGACTTTACATTTTGTCTGATTCAAGAGTCGGTTTCCTCTTCATGTGAATAACTGGACAAAGATCCAGATGTTTCCAGCAGCTCCCTGTTGCTTAGGAATGATGTTTTTATATCATTTATCGGCTTTTTGGATAAAACCGAACTGCTGTCTGGTTTATATTCCTGTCCTGGATGAGTGACGTCGCTCAAATCAATCAAATCCAATTAAAATTTTCCATAATTTCGACCACATGAGTTAAAATAACCAAAAAGCATTAATCTTATTTAAAGTCCTGGTTGATTTATTTAATACTACAGCAAACATTTCCTCTGTATCAGTTTACAGCGCAGCCAAACAAACTGATGTCGTTTTAGTAAAGAAGTCAGTCAATAATAAAATGAAATAAAATAGTTTTCTTCACAACAGCAGTGGAAGCAGCTTTGCTTTTAATATCAGCCCAGTTTAACTCTCCAGAAACCAGTTTATAAACCCAGAAGTACACAGAAGAAAACCTTCCCAGCTTAACAAAAAGATTTTTTTTATAAATCTTTCTCTCCAATTTTGGCCCTCAAATTACAAATAATTACCCATAATTACTAATTTATGCATCTTGCTTTAAGCACATTTTGTTGGTTAATACCCTTAAATGACATAATTAACATCTTCAAAGTAGGAATTAGTGTCGTTGAATCACTAGATTCTGACCCTGTTTTGTTGTGGTCTGCTTAGATTTAATCCAAGTTTATGTCACAACATGAGATTTGAGTTTTTAAAAGACAACATCATATTATTTCTAACTTCCTTTAAACATACCATACGTAGACGATACTGCAGATTTTGCAGATTTTGCAGAGATGAATGTATGAAATTGAAGTGATCTGCAGTGAATGTGGAGACAATACAGACAAATGAACAAAGATAATTGTTTGAGGGACTGAATGAAGTAATTGAAGGACACATTATCCACTTCAGGAGCAAAATTAAGGAATATGAGATTATTACTAAACTGAGTGAACGAATGAGTACATCGAGCGTGGAAACGACTGATTTAACATTTATTTAAAACAACTTTAAAACAAGAAGCGTGATGACAGATTTCTCTCAAATACATTATTACATTTCTACAAATGACCTCAAAACTAACAATGATATTTTAAAATTTTAAAAATGTGAGCTTCATGAACTCTGAGCCGTTTCTGAAGGCATTCTGGGAAACGTAGTGAGTCACCGACAGTAGACGAGGCAGATTCAGGGAACACGGACACCCTGAAAAAGTAAACGCCAGCACACAGTTTTTCACTCGTAAATCCCTCCATCTGTTCTCGTATCATTCAGTGACAAAGTGTTGATCTCTTGTTTGGCTTTAGAGCCACACACACACACACACACACACACACACACACACACACACACACACACACACACACACACACACACACACACACTCTTTGTCAGTTGGTGTGTGTCCTTGAACCGAGGGCCGTCCTGCGGTCAGATGGATCTTTAGCAGGACAGGGACACATAAGTCACCTCTGAACACACACACACACACACCAAGGATGGAGAACATGTTAAGTGAATGTGTGGTCACACACACACACACACACACACAAAGACACACACACACACAAAATGCACCCATGATTGTTCATGTATGGACACACACATCCTTTACATCTACCAACACACACGCCGCCCCTGACACATCACCCCTCTGTGCCCGGGCTTTATTAAAACCAGAGTGATGGTCGGTAAATAGACACACCCCTTCTGACACACACACACTCACACACACACACACACACACACACACACACACACACACACACACTAAATGTCTGATTGATGCTCTCCTCCCCTCCCAACGAGTCAGGATTCCCATGGTAACAGAGTCCATCAACCTCCCCTCCTCAAGCATCACACACACACACACACACACACACACACACACACACACACACACACACACACACACACACACACACACACTCAGTCCGCCCCTGTGTTACTGATATTGCGGGTGTAATGACATGTTAATGTCTGCCATCGCCAGACCAGCAGCACCAGACTCCACATCAGACATTTTCACAGCATTTAAGACATTTTTACATCTATTTAGCATCAATAAATGAATCAATATATTAACTGATAATCAGGATTATTACGGTAACAAATTAAGACCCTCACTGGGAAGGCTATCAGCTTCTATCAGCCTCTAATCTTCATTTCCTAATGTGAGCCAGTGATTCAGATTTGGGAAGGAAATCTGCTGTTTTTTGTCTTCTAAAACTGTAAATGCTGCAAATATTATCATATAAAGTCAACACAAAGACATCAGTGAACACAGATGAGCCTGTTGTTTATCTGGAGGAGGCATGTTTGATAAATCATTCCTTCAAAATAAGACGCTTTATTACAGGAAATAATATAATTTGTTCACTCAGTGTTGTAACAGATTTGTGATTTTTCATTTTAGTGATTAATACGTTCAGATTACCATAATCGTTGCCTCAAGTTAGTATTTTGTGCTCTTTAATTGCAGCACAAAACAGATAGATGGCGCTGTTTCAAAGGCTGAACACGAACTAATTTTAGAGACAGTGCTAATATATTTACAGTCAATGTAAAGACGGACAGCAAACAAACAAACAAAATTCACCCTTGAAAATATTTCAACTTTAGCGAATAATTAAACTTCATGAGTCTGATAGAAAAAGAGGAGAACAACTATAAATTTACACGTGACGATACTGAGCTGCAGTTATCAACCCTGTCAATCAATCAAACTTTATTGATATATCACTTTTGGTTTAGGTCAGAGTGCCTCACAGATGACAAGCTGATAATAAGACAGATGTAAACAAATGTAAACAGTAAACAGACTTCAAAATCAATACAAAAGTCAAATTTATACAAAAAAAAAGTTACTTTGCGTTCAGACTAAAGAGTTTCATGGAAAGACTGAAAGATATTTTTTTTTTATATGAATAAGTGACCCAAATATAATTTCTGCCACTCCAACACTTGAGAGGATTTCTGGGAAATAGCCACCAAATATTTAGAAATTATGATGCGTGATGTTGCTCAGTCAGTCACGGTTAATATAACCTTCATCTCTCATATTGTTTATAGCCTAATAAAACCAGAACTAATAAAACAGGCAATAATTAAACACATTTCACACACACAATTCTCAACCTTTGACCTGTAAAAACAAAGTCATCTGACCAAACACTGACTGCAGACTGATGAAATATTTAGATTAAGATCTTTTGTTTTCTTGTCCTATAGAAGCCTGGAAGCCGGAAATGAGAAACTGTTTTTTATCATCCCATATAATCATCTTTTAAACTGTTTATGTCACCTTAAAAACAGTTGAGAAGGCATGAAACCTCATCTAGAAATGTCATTTTTGCAAAATAAATGATGATGATGTTAAACCTGTATGTGGAGAGAAAGGTGGGGAAAGCTGCACACTTCTATTTAAAACCAAATAACAAAAGACAAAAAGGTGATTGACTGATGGAAACATAGAAAACAAACAGTATAAATGTAAAAAATTCAAAATATTACTTAGCAGGACTGCTGCTTCTGTGTCTGTGCTGGTTCTTTCTTCTGGCCCTCCTCCTCCTCCTCCTCCATCCCCCTCATCCTCCCGCCTCCACTGTAATTCAATCAGCCTGCCAGTCAACGGTGGTGAAATATGAGCCGTAATGGAGGGCTGTTAGCAGCCCGGGATCAGATGACTCCATCTAACCGGGGGCCCAAAATGGCCGCCGTCGCCAGCCGTTGTTCTGTCGGCCGGACTGTGGCCTTGTAGCGGTCGTGTACTTCTTCTTCTTCTTCTCTTGTGATGAATGAGGCACAAACCGTCATTTTTGGCTCCAAGCAGCTGTTTATTCTGGTAACAACAGGATGATATTATGTCTCCTACAGCCAACTTTATATTAACAAACTCCAGAATTCATTATTAACAAGTCTAACAAACATTAATAGTAAATTACATAATATTACAACATGGAAGTGACTAAAATAAATTAGATTTACAGTAATTACAGCAAGTAATGGAAAGTGGAATCATTAACGCTGCAAATCTGTTCACATTTTTCCTCTCAACACTCTGTATTTGCTTAAATTATTGAAACATGAACATGAGTTTTCATTTCCAAACATTTTTTAGTATTTATTCTTTAGTGTTTCACCCAATTTATGAGAAATACAATTCATTTTCAGTGTTGCAGATCTTTATAGTTTCAGAGGAAAACACATTTCTAACCTGGTAATATCCTGATATGACAGATGTAAGAAAAAAATCAATCTATTTATTACATATTCAAAACGATTGTAAATTCGACTGTAATAATGAAAAGGGTGTAATTTATACTGTATAATAAGTATTGCTGTGTGGAATATTGAAACATTAAATATTTGTTTGATCTGCACTAAAACATGTAAATTATGCATTTTTAACGCATAATATAATCAGACATTTGCAATTTAAAAGAATTGTAACCAAAATATGTAATGAGCAGGACAGTTTTACAGTGTAAATATACGTTTGTCAGCACTGTTTGTGGTGGTGTTTCCCAACCTTGAAACACTACAGTACAATATGTATAACAAAACCATCTAAATTTGTAGGTCTTCATATTAGAATAGAAGAATTTTTAAACCACATCTCACTGACTTTGTGTGAATTACTTTACACATATTTTTGGCATTTCTGTAATTGATTATTTCTCGTAGGATATGACAAGCTGAAGTCGAGCATGATATCGAACATGTCTGTGTTCTGGCTCTAGTCGATCCTTCGTTATGGCTGACAATAAATTCACAATATATCAAATATTCAGCATTCATCATCACAATACGAAATTCTAACATAGAGTTACACATCATGGTGTTCATAGGAAACCATGGTGAAAAAGACAAACTTGCATTTGATTTTTCTCTGAATCTTTTGGGTTTTTTTCTTAATACCTTTATTTTTTTTCCTTTCCAGATCTGTAAAGATACACTTCCTGATTGTATTATAGCAGCCAACAGTGCTCATAATTCTCTGTTCATGTTTTAAAACTCAACACGGTTCATAACTGTAGAGGCGTTTTTGAATTTTGTGCACTGTTGGCGTTCTAACAAATCAGGGAGGTACCTTTAAATCACCACAGTATTTTCTATTTTCAGACTTTGTTATGTTTGTCTTCTTTTGTTGTATGTTGAAAACCACCACACTGCCCCCTGCAGGCTGTTAACCGAGTTTATCAAAGTAGGGAACCTGCAGGCGCTGAGAACCTTTAGAGTGCTGAGAGCCCTGAAAACTATCTCAGTCATCCCAGGTAAGGCCTCACCACCACCAGGGGGCGACAAGGGAGAGAAAAAAAAAACAAAACACTCGTCATCGTAACGTCGTCGTAAACGTCCTCTCTTGTCCGTCCCATGTCTGCCGTGTCTTGCAGCACCAGCACCAGCCCCCCGCCACTTCCTACTTTCTGCCCAATCAGGGGTCACAGGTGTAATCACCTGGTCTGCATTAAAGAAACAGTAAAGAAGGAAAAGTAAGATGTCTAAACTGAACACATGATTGTTAACTGGAGATGTTTGATTTACAATTGTAGTTGGGATACTTGCTATTGTTCTGGGTGTTATAAACTTATAAACTTACTTTTTCTATGTCAGTCCATATTGCCACATCAGCACAGTTTGTTTTAGGCTTTGGAGATGGAATAAAAACACTGTACACATGATCAGGCTGTTGGTCAATAAGCCAACTTCAGTGGCATAACTTCGTAGCTTAACATAGCTTAACTGCTAATTAGCTAGTTGCAGTCTATTTGGATGAGAAGTTTACCCATCAAATGTTGCATAAAATGTGAAGGTGAGCAAATAATGTCAACTTCACTTAAGCTAAATTAGCCTTCAAAAGCAATAAGTTTTTTCTTCATCAACTAGCTAAACATTGGCTGCTAACAGATACTGTTGGCGCTATTTTACTGCATTAGTAGGCTAACAACGGTTTGCTAACATTACAGGAATAGTGTTTAATACTTATACTATACATTTTGAACAAAGATAAAAATCAGTTTTTATGCTATAAACAACTATAGCTGCAGAATGTTCAGAGCTTTAGGCTAAAAAGCAGGCTAACTATGTTGCTAGCTAACAAGAACCCAGTCAAATTACTGTTATAGATATGACAGAAAGATAGATATTGTTGAGAAATAGGTTACAGGGGTTATATGACAGTTATACAGATAAGCCATTTTTATAGCAAAGCAAAGCCAACACTGCAGTGGCTCCAGCTTCTCAAATGTGAAGATTTGCTGGTTTTCTTAGACAATAAACTGAATACAGTTGAATACAAGAACTTTGAGGTCAACCTGTGCTCTGGGAAATACCGATGGGCATTTTAAACTATTTCAGACAATTTATAGAGCAAACAATTGCTTGATTAATGAAATGTACACCCTAGACATGAAGGATCTGTATTTTATATGGTTAAAATCACGAACAAACATCACAAATTGTCTGATTGGCTGAAATAAAATAATCTTTAGTTGCAGTTTGAATTAAAACAACTCAAAAAATCCTTGCAAATCATGAAAACACCCGCAATATTAGCAAGTAAAAGAAAAGAAGTTAATTTTGATGCTACTGCCGAGGTAGCCAGACATTTGAAACTCTTACAAAAACTTACAAAATCTGAAGGTTTAAGTTTAAGTGTGCCTCCAGTTAACGTCCATGTGACCAGCTCCGACCATCTGATTTCCCCTTTCTCAGTAGTCGAGTCTCTGGCTTGAACTTCCACTGTTGCCATCCGACCTGGCCCGTCTCTACTGTATCTCTCTGTCTCTCTCTACTACTCTCCATCTTTCTATCCCTCTGTGTCGGCTCGTTTTTTGTTCAGTGTGGTCATACCCTTCTGTGTGTGTCTGTTCTTGTGCTTCTCTGTCTCCCGGCTTGTTGCAGATATGTGACTGAGTTTGTGGACCTGGGTAATGTGTCAGCCTTAAGGACGTTCAGGGTGCTGCGAGCGCTCAAAACCATCTCTGTCATCCCAGGTGAGGACATGAACGCAGGGGAGTGTATATCAAACGCACCCCTCTTGGCCTGAGCCTGCTGGAAGCACTAAATCAGTGGCTGTGTTTGAAACCCTCATCCTGCATACTACCATATAGAGTCTACTTTTGAACTTTACACTTTGATAAAGTACACACAGGTAGTATGCAGAAAGCACTGAAGTCTTCCTGATCTTATTCAATGTGAGTGGACATCAGAGGTTTAGCAAACAGCAGCTTTACACAGAACAACTCTGAGCTTCTCTATCTACCAGTTTCAAGATGTGAAAATGGTTCCAAATGCTTAAAAGAATTGTTCAACATTTTGGGAAATTAGCTTTTTTTTTGCTTTCTTTCCAACAGTTAGAGGAGGAGATGAATATCAACAGTTTCATTGATTCACTGTGCTGCATCTCCAGCTATAGTGTGAGAAAATTAAACCAAAATTAGTGCTTGTTTCCATCCACTGACATTATGTGAATATTTAGAGTTAGGTTGTTGAGTTTGTGGCGCTAATTCTCCAGTCGGAAGAAGAGACGCAACGAGATGACGTCATTAAAAGAGCAGCAGTCAAAGCTCAAAGGAGGGAGAACCATGTGGAAATATAACACCTCTGTTTGCTTCATGTATTAATTTGAGGATAATTACAGTTTCCTCATCGCTCCATGGAGATCTGATGTTTTTTGTCCCTTCAGTGGAAGCTTCAGTGACATTTAAGTCACATGCTTCATGTACGTCATGATGCATTCATTTCCTTTTATCCACCTCAGCCAAGCATAAAAACTTTTTCGTGATATTTGGGGATTTTTTTTCAGATTTTCAGCGTTTCCACTTAAGTTTTTTAAATGCGCAAATTAAAAATATGAATACAAACAGGTGGATGGAAGAGTACCTTGTGAAGACTTAATGAAGCTGTCACACTGTCACTAGTTCCAACATCTAAACATGTAAAGAAATTAGATTCAAAGTGTTAATTAGTGAGCTTTAGAGGTGTTGGTAAGTGTGTTTTTGAAGGTTTTTTTTGACAAAACCAGGCTACTTAAGGTGCCCTGTGGAGTTTTTGACCTCTAGCAGCACTATGGAGCAATGTTTTTACAATTGGATCCACTTTTTGTTTGATCTCGTGTACACGAGGACACATATTCACACTCCTGTCGGTGGTTTCACTCTATTCCACTGATCTACAGGTGGTGGTAATGCACTTAAAAATGCAGTAATGTGCCAGCAAAGGCGGTGAAGAAGAAGGCTGCTAAGTTAGCCATTAAACATGGATGTAAACAATGCAAGTTTTTACATTTTTTCACACTTAGAAAGAAAGAAAATGTGTGTTTGTTTCCCAAAATGTTGGACTATTCCTTTAGTTAAAGGCCTAATCTTATTGTGTTGACTGAAACTAACACACATAAGTAAAAGGTTTGCCTTAATTATGGGGGCAAGTTTAATCATTGAGATATAAGGACAGAAAACCTCTCCAGTGAGACAAAAATAAAGAAAATGTGCACGTATTTCTTAAAATGCTGGCTAGCCTCTGTATGTCTCCACTCTGCATGTTAGCACGTAACCACGGTATTAACATGTCTTAAACATGTTATAAAACATATGTCATGGTAATGGTCATGTTATAACACTGTCTAAATACATGTTATAACTGCAACCTAGTAGTATCAACATGTTGAAAGCATGTCATAACTGCAGCCATAACTAAACATAATCACACCAGTCATTCATTAGCTAACAGACGCTTCTGTCAACAAGCAGAAATGTTGATTCTATTTACCAACATGAGGATTAATTTTGGACGCAAATTGAAAACTGTAGTGTCTGTTTCTAATGAATTAACTAAAACAAAAAAAGTGCTATCAAGTGAATTTAAAAAAAGTATGAAAAGAAACGTGTTGTTTCTTTGATTTGGTAAGATTTGGCCGAGGACAGTCAACTTGTCTGCACCCTTTGTGTTCTGACTGTTTGTTCCTGCTGTTTTTACCATACGTTGCTGTGTGTGTGTGTGTGCGTGTTGTGTTGTTATCTGAATGTTTCTTGGGGCGTTTGTGGACTGTTTTGCTTTATTTTCTTGGTGATGATGACAGTGACTTTTCCCACAGGGGCAACATTTTTAAGTTGCTGCTGATGAAAACCTTAAATTTCCAAGAAATGTAACAATTTAACATGAATGTTTTCAGTTGTATAGATCTCTTAAGGTTTTCACCCAACAGCACAGATATATTTTAATTGGCTTAACATTAGTTTTCATGTAATCAATTAATTGTTTTGTGATGTATTAGTAGAATTATTTATTAAATTTAAAAAGATTCAGAGCTGCCTCTTCTTGTAATGTGTCTAAATGAAGGTTCATTGCAGCGCTAACGTTTATCCAAGCTAACACGGCCTACGTCTTTGCGTCCCCGGCCGTCCCGCAGGCCTGAAGACCATCGTCGGCGCTCTGATCCAGTCGGTGAAGAAGCTCGCCGACGTGATGATCCTCACCGTCTTCTGTCTGAGCGTCTTCGCTCTCATCGGCCTGCAGCTCTTCATGGGGAACCTGCGGCAGAAATGCGTCCGCAGCACGGCGCACTGCGTCAACGGCACCCTGCCGGCCAACACCACCTTCTACTGCAACAACAAGACCTGGGCCTCCCTGAAGGACTTCAACAACGACGAGGGTGAGAATCATGCTTTTAACATTATAAGGTTATACTCTGAAAAACTGTTATTTTTGACATGATGAGTTGGTATCGCTTTTGGTACTTTTTAAACCTTTGAAGTAGCTGGTTGACAGAATTTTGCTAATTTTGCTAATTTTAATTTGTATATTTTTCCAGGTGTTGACTTTAGTATGAAGAATTTTAGATATGAAGGTGTAATGGTTCAGCCAAAATATTGCTGCTTAAAAATTCATACTTTGTAACAGAATGAGATGTTAGACTTAGAAATTGAACTTAGGTTATTGGGCAATTTCCATGTCTGCATTGTTACTCAGAACCAAACCTGAACCAATCTTTCTGCTCAGACATAAAGTTGTTGCTCAGGATTTGTTGTTGACAGCACAGAGCCTGTGAGGAAGTGACAGACTGAACTCAGGGTGAAAAGGATCTTTGGATTAATTTGTTTGGACGCTGTGATTTACGTGATATCTGTTGTTGCAAAGTAAAAAAAAAACAAACAAGAATTGTACTGTCTGATTTTAGATATTTTAGCAGGTTTAGTTTTGTTAGCAGACTGTGTTCAGGATGAAAATGTATCACAATTTCTTGCAGGTCTTTTTTTACTGTGTGATGCACACAACAAAACATGGAAATGAACATATTGTTCGTCACCCAATCAGGAAACAATTGATCTATGTGTGTGAATGAGTGTTAAAGCCACAGACTCCACTGAACATCAACAAGAGTTTAAATTCTACAATTACCAACAAATTACAAATGAAAGCTAGTTTGACTGTTTCTGGCAAAGAAAGTTAAGTTGCCCTACAGTTACCTGTAGTTGTCATCAATATAAAAGTGACATTTCTAACATCAGAAACAGTCGATGCCGTGATAGTAACAATAGAAGAAAACAGGCTTCTAGTGTGTTCTGTATAGAGGAGTGTGTGTGTGTGTGTGTGTGTGTGTGTGTGTGTGTCATGCTGCAGTGGTGACTGGTGTTTCCTAAATGGACTGGACAATGTCATGTTGGCACCGTGGTTACAACTGACGTCAATAAAGACACATACACACACACATGCGCGTTGTCAGGGGTGTGATGTGTGTACAGGCGGTTCAGCTGGGCAGTTTAACTGGAACATAGTATATACAAGATGTGACACACACACACACACACACACAGAGGTCATGTTGGGTCAGTTGGTATATACACTATTTGACATGTCAGGCATGTTGACCAAGGAATATAATATATGTTATGTGGACATACTTCTGCACACACAGTACATGTAAGCACTTACGGTAAATGCAGCCCCCACACACACACACACACTCACTCATAGAGGTCGAGGTCAGGGTTAAGGAAACACTTAACACTGCTGTCAGATGAAACCTGAGCTGCACGTTGTCTTTTTCTCTCTGTGTGACCAAAATACTGAAATAGCTGTGTGTTGCTTCACATTTTGGTACTTGATCTGCATTTAATCATCCTTCTTTAATCATATTCTTTGAAAGAAGAAAAAGGGAAAGATGAGAAACGCCGGCTGGAGAGGGGGCGGTGTCTGTGTTTGATTGACAGCAGCTGGGGTGTGTGTCGGTGTCTGTGTTTGATTGACAGCAGGTGGGGGATGTGTCGGTGTCTATATTTGATTGACAATAGGTTGGGGGTTTGTGTCGGTGTCTTTGTTTGATTGACAGCAGCTGGAGGATGTGTCGGTGTCTGTGTTTGATTGACAGCAGTTGGGGGATGTGTCGGTGTCTGTGTTTGATTGACAGCAGGTGGGGGATGTGTCGATATCTATATTTTATTGAGAGCAGGTTGGAGGTTTGTGTCGGTGTCTCTGTTTGATTGACAGCAGCTGGAGGATGTGTCGGTGTCTGTGTTTCATTGACAGCAGGTTGGGGGATGTGTCGGTGTCTGTGTTTGATTGACAGCAGTTGGGGGATGTGTCAGTGTCTCTCTTTGATTGACAGCTGCTGGCGGGCTACCAGTGTTATACCGTATGAACGGAGACAAAGTGCCTGTGATAGAACGACGCGTTATCACTTTATTCAAGATTTAATTTGCTCATGGAAATAAGGACTCCAGCTATGATGGTATTTAATTGCAATAACGAGAGTGCCATCATGAAATCAAAGAATGTAAGATATAAATTTCTCCTTTTTGGTTTCAGATTTTTTTTCTCAAAGGAGAACACAAGACAAGTGATTTACAGAGTAGATATGTTGCTGTAGTTTTACTCCAAAATACCACAATGATCCAGTGTAGAAACATTTTTCCACCTGAAACTGATCGTGCATGCCTCGAGACATGGAAGTTTCCGCGTGCACCTGTCACTGTTATTATTCAAGAAAACCATCACAATTTTAAAAAGAAGGTCAAACTATGGCTTATGGGAAACCTGTATGTTTGGTTTATTGGTAGTATGATGTATCCACTTCTGTGTCTTTGATAACGTCATTGTGTCTACCTTGACGTCATTTTGTAGTTGTGAGTGATTTAATGTCCTCATAATGTCACAAAAACAACAACAACTAAAAATGATGCAATGAAAAATAAATGAACAAAAAGTTGTGGATAAAATCTAGAAACCAGAAACAACAAAAACTCAAATTTATCAAGCAAAACTTTATTTCTTTTTTACTTCCACTACTGAGGTCAGCAGCAGCAGTAGCAGGTGGATTTATGTTCCAGAGATGCTGCCTTAAAAACACACACTGAGATAAACAGACTCCCTCATTATCCAAAAAACATGTGTAATTATTTAAAGTGACAACGTTTCGCTGTAGCACTCAGGAAAAATAGTGTCTGAATAAGAGAAGAAGAAGAGTAGAGCTGCTTTGACCACAGCAGTGTTTCTATTGAGCCTTTACTGCTGTGATAGAGTGAAACCTCCCAAAATAAAGGCATATTTGAGCCTACAGTAATGGGTTTTGTCTGGACATGCTGCCTGTCGCTAATGTACCTTCTATTTATTCGTTTCCAGTTTGCTTTGGCATACATCACATCAAACAAATGTCCCCCCGCAGGCTCCCGTATCGACCTCTAAAAGCTGCCGTGAAACCCGAGAGCCGTGCCGCGCTAAACCGCATCGGAGGCTCGGCTCGTCCCGTTCGGCTGATCTGAGCTCGAGCCCTCGGTGGGAGATCAATGGTGGGTGTTCTCCGTGGTCAACATTTCCCATCATGCCGTGTTTGCTCTGTCTGGTCAGAGTCGTCTGACAGCAGCAGTCGTTTCCCTGGCGAGTCTTGGTGGAGGGTTCAATAAATTAATATCAACAGACAACATGTACAATCCATTTCCCTCTTGGGGGAGCAGCAGACGGAGCTGATATTACCGGCCGACAACAGTTTTATACAGGAAGCAGAAACTGAATGTATCCTCCAATTAAATCAGTTTATCATCACAATGTTTACATGCAGACTGCAGCTCTGCTTAGCCTGCTGAAATTTGGTTCTATCTAAGTTCTCCTTTAAGTGTTTTTAAAGTTAGAAACAAAAATCTCAGTAAAATTACACCTTTCATACATACATGTAAAGCTCAAAGTGCTTTACATCAAAATGTTTAAAAGACTGAAGCATTAAAATACAGTACAGAAGGGTTTAATAGGAGTAAAATCTCACATAAGATTAAAAGAAACAAGTAAACTTTTAGTTAGATTCAATAAGTGCTGAGGATACTTAAAAGCAAGATTAAAAAGGTGATTCTGAAGATGTTTCTCGAAGGAATTTACATAAGTTTCATGTCAGATATTTATGATATATGTGGGGTTGCTCCACAGTTTTGGTCCATAATTAGAAAACTCTGCTTTTCTCTGTGCTGTTGGTACATTTAATGCTTCAGTGTTCAATGATCTTCAATGAGAGACAGTCGACTAAACCAGTACACAATTTTAAAATTCAAAAAAGAGACAGGAAGCCAGTGTAAAGATGCTAATAATAATAATACTTGTTTCGCTGCATTTTGTATAAACTGAAGTCAGATTTTTATTGGTGAGTTAAAAGAGGATTGTACGAATCAATTTCTTTACAGGAAGAGAAAGATGTGACTTTTGCAGTATGTCTCAGTTGGTAAACTGTTGTCTTAATGATGACGTCAGTGTGTTTACTACAGTTTACATCCTTGCCTATGATGACACTTTTTGTCTCAGATTGTTTTTGCGAGTCCACCTGGACTTTTGTCTCCTTTAGAATCAGCAGCATTCTGTTAAACAATTTAAACTGTTGAGATCATCAATAATTGGGGGTATAAATACTCAAAATATGTATTTCAAAAGCTGTTAAAAGCTTTGGGAAAAAGGCTTGTACGTGTGCTTTATGTCCAAGTTTGAAAATGAACTTTCTTACCTCTCAAATATACAGATTCAGCTCTAATAACAGCTGTAGAGAGGTATAATAATTTCATCTTTACCTGATTTATAAAGTCGTCCAGTCGATGAAACTGTCATGTGAGCCGCCGTTAAAGCTTTCCTGTGAAAGCTGTAAATAAAGGAAGCTCAACAGTAACGGTACGAAAGCCAATAAACCAGATAACGCCTACATTTTAATTTAATTTGTGCCGTTACATTTGTTCCATTGAAGTTCAGGAGTCATTTTCATTCTATTGTTGGCTTTATCCACCTTCTCCTCAGTATGAGCCCTTTAATGGATGAAATTAAAGGCGTTTTTGACAATAAACGAATCATTGATTAATATCTTCTTGTCACATTAACGGTGTCCCAGTGTATCTTGTTCTTACCTCGTGTAAATTTATCACTTTGGTGTCCTTCCTGCAGGTGAAGATGCCGGAGGGGAGGATGGGAGGAGTATTTAGTCTTGTCAGAGTAATTTGCTGTTCTCCAGTTTGAAAAGAAATGAAATTAAGGCCACTCTGTCGATATCCTGTAGAGACAATGTTCCAAGTTTCTGCAGCTCCGTAAAATCTTCTCAGATGGGGGGTCGCTTAGAAAAAAAAAACCCTTTATTGAATGTCAGTCCGCGGGCTAATGTGCATTCATGTTGAGTGTGTGTGTTGGGGGGGGGGGGGGGGGGGGGGGGGACCTGAGTGATGAACTTCAGGTAATGACTTAAAGTAAACTGTTCCTATCTGCTTTGTCTGGGGAGAAAATGCCTCAGCGCTGCGTAACAAAAGCACTCCAGACTCGAGAAGTTTTTGTCGGCGAGACGGGATGAAGCGAAGCGGTCTCTCTCCCAGATGCACTCGATAAACAAATGAATTGCTGCGCTCCCTAAAAAGCTTAAGTGCCTTTGGTGCAGCGGCGGTCAGATGCGGTCAGAGCCGAACAGAAGCACCACACAACCTGTTTTTATTTGTCAGAATGGGGGGGGAAACTTTGTAGGTGTTTTGCTGCCACGATAAAGGACAGAAGAAGAAGTGTTGTGTTCTTTGTGTGACTTTGAAATGTTGAAATAAGAACATTTTAATGTCCGTTTTATTCGTTTTCTGTTGCAATGCTGTGTAATCGCTCATAATGACTGGAGTTAAATGCATGTGGTCAGAATTATGTGTTGAATTAAAGATGAGTATCCTGACTTGTTGTTCCCGTAAGGCAAATGGATGAAAATGTCAAGCCAGCATTTAAGGTCACTGTTTCTGTGAAAAACGTGTGATACAGAGATCACCCGTCTGTTATGTAAGTCACAGAGGAAAAGCTTTGCACAATAAAATAATGAAAACATTTCTGATGTTGTTCATCACGCTGATGTTTGCAATATCTGAGTTTTAGTTTTAGGCTGTGAGCTTCTGTCACAACATTTACTATCTACAGTATCAGACTCAAAACTTACTCAAAGGGGACGTATCAGGCTTTTTGTGATTTTCTGTTATTAATATCCTGTTATGATGTCAGATGTTAAACATGGTCAAAGCCTGCAAGTCAAAAATCAGGGCTCCAACCAGCAGCTGTTTGTCTGTAAAGGTACCTCTATTCCATCGAACTGATGTCAGATTGTTCATGTAAGCCCACAAATGGTCGTCTGTTCTGTAGTATTTGTTGCTAAGGTGGTTGCTAAGGGTTTTCAATGTGTTGTTCTCATCGTCCACTCTCATATTTCGAATCAGACTCATGCAGCCATGAAGCCTACAGATGTACTGAAGTTTATATTTTGAGTAAAGTAGGAGAAAAAGAATTGTTTACGTAGCCTCCGGAGCCAGAGGAAGCTTCCTGAAAGCTGACCAATCAGAGCAGAGTGGGCTCATCAGGAGGGCGGGGCCTTAAAGAGACAGGAGCTAAAACAGCCTGTTTCAGACAGAGGCTGAACTGAGGGGCTGCATAAAGGACCAGTAGAAGATAAATAAGGAGTTTTTAACTGGAAATCATGCAAAGATTTTCCAGTAGAGCCCCAGAATATCAAATGTGTTCATTGTTGTTAATAACGGCGTCACTCAAGTGAAAGCCGACTGTGACAGAGAGGGGAGGGGCACGGGGGAGATATGATGTCATTTAAATTCGGGGATAATGGTGCATATTTGAAGACAGTCAGCCATATTGTTGCACTCTGTTCACATGAAAAAGGAGCCTGACTTCTTTCTTCTTCATGTCCAATCACTGCATGAAGTGTGTGTGAATGTCAGGAAGTGACAGAAATGGCCGTATGCAGCCCCCCACTTATCTGGCATTGGAGAGTTGCGGGGGTGGAGGGGCGGGGGGGGGGGTGGACGGGGGGTTAATGGGCTTTTCCAGCATCCAACAAGCATGTCTGAGGGACTATACAGCCACTTAAAAAACTTACAGAGAGCCAGGAGCACTTTGACATTTATGCAGTGCAGACTTTGTGAGAAACATGTAAATTTACTGGAGTGAATCCACAGATTTCTGCGATGCTGCAGGAAAAAAATGGATTTGGGTTTGAAATATTGCTGCTAATGCTAGTAGCTAGCTGGCTAGCTAGCTATACTTTAGCTGGTGAGTTTTCTCTGCAACTTGTTTTGTTTTATTCTGTTGTTCTATTTTCATCAGGAACCCCAATTTTTCATAAAGTCTTGTTTGATTCTTCAAAGTAAAATGTCTATAAGTGAAGTATTTAATTATATACAGTAACACTTTTCAAATCCAGGGTTACAAAGTGCTTCAGAAGTGCAAATGAAAGCGTACAAAGTAGTTTGGATCCTTCAGCAGAACACTGAAACCTACCCGACCAGTCCTACTCTCTGTAGCGCTGCTGGTTGAATACATTTATTACCATCCTCAGGAATAAATACAGTTTCCTCAAACCACAGCAAAAGTTAAAGAGGCTCTTGTTTTTCTTCCCGCAGACGTGCATTAAAAGCTTTTGAACTTGCTGCTCCTGAGTGTGTTTTGGGGGCGGAGGAGGAGTGCGTGAAGTAGAGCCGATGTGATGATGTTAAAGTGTATTAATGTACTTGGAAATGGCTTGTTGTCAGATTGAAGTGTTGAATAAATGCTCAGCAAGCCGCTGCTCCTGTAAATGGTTTTTTGGTTTTATGGCCTCCTGCTCAGACGGTGTCTAAGCGGCCAAAACACAAGAGTTTGATGAGTTTATTGATCCTGCTGGAACAGACTCGGAGCTGAGCACAAAAACATACACTGACATGTAAGAAAAGGTACTGCTTCACCGCTCCAAACACCTCTAAAAACATTTCCCCTTATTTGGTGTTGCGATGATGATGGTGGAGGAATTTTTAAGTAAATTTCTGCCGGATCGGTTGTCGTTTGACGTCCAGTTTGAGGTCAAGACGTCTGATGAATCACCTCAAAGAATGTAGCTCTCAGATGATCAGTAAGATTCATTCACACAGTCCTGAGAGGAGATTTAATCAGGCAGAATGAGTGAAAACACCTGTGTGGATGAATCCCAAACTGGAATCTAAAGTGGAAGTTTTCTTTTTTTCTTCTTCCAGATAACTTCTACAAGGTGGAGGGAGCCAAGGATGCCTTAATCTGTGGGAACAGCAGCGACGCAGGGTGAGTCAACTCTCTGTTTTTCAGAACAGGAAAGGATTCTGGGGGGAAACCGGTGGAGGTGGAGGTGGATGTGCTTGAGCTGAACCGGCCTCGTGGTTCAGGTTGGAGTTTGTTGGATGATTCAAAGGATTTTAGAGACGGCTGATGAATTGTTTTTGTGCTTATGAGCCGTTTTGTCAGGAAATCAGAGGACAGGAGAACATGAATGAGGTCGTTTCTGGTATTAAAAAGTTTCAAAAGCGACTCTGAAGGCTATGAAACTTGTTGTTGTTGTTTTCGTGCTTATTGTAAGACATTTTATAGACTAAACAAGGAGTTAACAGTACCATGAACCAGCAGAATGCACCAAAACAGGTATGAAAAATAGTTTTTATTCTTAAATTTGTGGGTAAAAATTAAGGATTTTTTCTTTTATCTTTAACTTGAGTCCAAAATTTAACTTTTAACAGTTTGATAAATACAGGCTCTGATGTCATGAAGCCCATTAGAGTCAGTTTGCAGTCTCAACCACCACCAAACTAAACCTTTCCTCAGGGTTTTTTAACACTACCATCACCCATCAGCCTGGAATAAAAAACCCCCAGTTATCCCAGCGCTTACAGTAAGCCTGGGGTTAATAAATACAAGTGTGAATACACCAGTGAAAATATATTTCCATGAGCTCTCTCTCTCTCTCTCTGTGTATCCCGAGGTGAAGATTATCGCTAAGGGTGAAGAAACACAAGCGTGAAAAGCTTTTGCTTTGTCAGAGAGGAAGAGGCCAAAACATCACTGTCTCTTTGGTTTCCTGTCACTCATCCAGCATGGCGGCTTGTCCCTCATAACCTTTAATAACCACCAACAACATTCAGGCTTCTGTTTCGTCTCAGAGAAGCACGCAAGTGGAGCGTTTTTTTTTTTCCAAACAGTTTGGAGCTGTTAGAAAGAGTAAACAGAATAAAGTTGGAAACAGATTGGGCTTCGTTTGGGAGACGGAGATCAAATAAACAGCAGGTTGAGTGTTTAGTTGTGCAAATATTTTTCTCAGAGGTAGAGCTGCTGCGGAGGCAGTGATGGCTTTATTGGTTGACCTTAGTCTGAGCAGGTGAAGACAAAACACCAAAGCTTTTTTTTTGTCTGAATGATGATCTGATCGGTTAAAAAAGCAGTAAGAGAGGAGCTGCTGGCTGCCAGTATGATGACTGTAATGGTCAGGAATGAATGAAGAAACACATGACTGTTGTGTTGTTATTTTTACCTGAACTGCTTGTCATTCATGTTTATTAAACTTAACGAGTTAGCATTTAAATCTTCATGTGTTCGACCAGGTGATGTGTCTACACTCCTCCTTCTATATAGCGAGGTGCTACAGGACGTTTCCCAGCAACAATTCAACTTTTACAATATCATAAGTTTCAGATTTTATTATTTTCTTAAATTATCTTAAATATTTATTCTGATTAAAATGCAAGAAATAGTGGAGTTTGATTAATTAATTCATAAACTAGCAAGTTATTCCTGACAGCTAACTTTGCTAACTTTCACTTCCAGACTGTGGAGGACGAACAGAAGCTAAAAACCTGCGTCATAATTCATTTCAGACTAGTGTTTAGAAACTGAATAACTTCCACATTCATGCAGACGACCTTCATCTGTCAGACGGAGGCGACTGACTGTTATTAACCCAAATTTCACACAATAATATCAGTTTTCTAGTCATGTTGAGTACGACTCAAACTGTGATTCCTCTGTGTCTGGAGGAGCTTTAACAAGTGTGATGTAAAAAAAAACCCGACATCATAGTGATGTCATCAGGTGGGTCTTCTGAAATACTCTATTGAGTTGCATCCTGGGAAATGTAGGATCTATCCACTCTTATACATATATTTTCCTTGTGTTGAAAACCTGCAGACATACAGGCTAAAAGTTCAGTTTTATTTCCACAAAACTGTTTTTTTTTTCATGCATAAAGATGGTATTTCTGAGTATCACAACCTGGCTAAGATATGTAGTGATCCAGATAAAGTCCTGTAAATAAAGTGAGTGAAAAGGTTTAATGAACTTCTAAAACTCCAGCCTGTGTCATATGACAGTTTTCTCTCTTATTGTTTAAATGTTTCGTCTTGTCTGAGCGTTGTGCTGCTGCTGCTGTGTGAGTGTGTTTCATGGTGTGTTTGAATCTTGCTGCTGGTATCAAGTGTCCAGTATCTGTGCTGATTGTCCACACTGAGAGCAGGACGCTGACAGACTCTGAGTGACACAGCTGCACAGCATGGATGTATGAAGAGAACTGGATACAGCGTCGGAGGCGGCGCCTCGTTCATTCCTATGAAAGTTGCTCAGTGGTGCATGAAGCCAAAAAAGTTCAACGAGGTATAAAATTACCCGGATCTTCCGGGATCATTGGGCCCATGGAGCATCCGCACCAGCGACTTTCGCCAGCCGAGTCGGCTACTTCCGGTTTAGCCCTCCAGCTAACTTGAATGAGGATAAAACAATTCAATTGTGCGGCTCTTTTAGACTTTTGAAATGTGATCGGACTGAACGGATCAATTCCTGATGGTGAGATGAGTCATTTCTTGGGGTTTGTGATGCTCAAAATTTTTTTTTATGGAACTCTCTTTCGCAGTGTAAGTCTATGGGCCCAATAGCGTCACGTGACGTTGTAATTACACATTTTAGCCGCTATGTCAAATTGGCTTCACGGCCCGGCGCTGTTCCTGGGGGCTTGCTACACAGAGGTGAAGTCCCTCCCCTTCCCCTGGACCACCACGGGACCTTATTTCAGAAAAAATATGTACGATAATCAACAGCAAGAGACAAATAATTTTTTGACCCTCTTTGAATTGTGCTGTAAATTATATATATATGATGTTAATGGTAATTTTGCAAGTAAAGAAGGTAAAACTGCTGAAGTAGAAGGCTGTGAAAAATACATAATTAGAAAGACTTCACACCCAAAAGTCGTGTAAGTGACGTCATAACTTCCTCTCTCCACGAGCTACCCAGAGCTAATGACGCTAACGTTAACACGATGTCCGTGTGTTTTTGTACCAGGATGTCGTCACATGAGCATGAACAGGTCTTACTCGTTCTTTTGCTTCTCGGCTAACGAAAGGACGAGGAGTCGCTGGATAAAACACATCAGGTGAGATACGAGGTGAAACGTGCCACCGTGACGGCCATGTTGGTGTTGGTGACGTATACTGTGCGAGACGAGAGATGTGAGCATTTTCACCCAAAACTAGATGCTACTTTACTATTTTTACACTTAAGTTTTTTTAAAACAGGGAACTTTGTGTAGTGATATAAATTAACAAACATCATTTTTTCTGAAATAAGGTCCCGTCGGGGGACAACAGAAGTCATCCAGCTCAAAAGTAGCGGCGCCTTCAGGACCTGAGTTAGCCTGAAGCTAGCTGACCACGCCATGTGAAACCTATCTAAAGATGCAGTCACATGGCTAGCAGGCTAACGGAGAGCAAAGTCAGGACGCTAACTGACACGTAGCTCCGTGAAGAAAACAAAGGCTACAGGCAGGGAGAGTCAGGAGAGAGGAAGAGGACGACGGAGACGGAGGAAGGAAGGTTCAGGAGAGGTGAAGCAGAAAGGAGGTCAGGGCGAAAGAGGAAAAAAGAAGAGAGGATACAGATAGAGAGAGAGAGAGAGAGAGGAAGATAAATGAGAGAGGAGATGGACAGAGGGGTATTAGAAGAGACAGGAGGGAGAGCAGGAGGGAAAAAGAAAAACAGAAGGACGGGAAGATGGATCAAGGGCATTAGAAGAGGAAAATAATGGGATGTGAACAGATAGGAATGGAGAGAAAAATAAGAAAATAGTGGAAACAAAAATGCAATGCGACTGAAAACAGGACAGAGACGTAAAGCATTGATTGGATAGAGGGAATAAAAGAAAAGGAAAAAGGGGGATTAAAGGCTAGAAAGAGCTTCTCCTCCTCTTTCTATCTCTTTAATTTCCTTTATTCCCTCTATCTAAAGTAAAGGAAAAGACGGAGGAACAAAGAGACAAAGTGAGTAAAAGAAACAAAGGTAACAGCTGGAAGAATGGATGAGGAGAGGAAAAAGAAAGATGGAAATAATGGGGGGTTAAAAGGAGTTAATGATGATGTAAGAGGCAGAGTAAATGAGGAGCAAAAGATAAGGACAGAAATTAAGGATAACAGAGCAAGAGAGAGGAGATAAGACCAAAAAAACAGTAGGATAGGAAGTTGTGAAAAGATGGAGGTGGACGTTGAAAAGAGAGTGACTGACAGGGATGAAGGTGAAGAAGACAAGAGGCTGACAAAAGACGTGTAGAAGAAGAAGAGCTGTGAGGTCGGAGGCAGCAGACAGAGGAGTTCAGTTCAACCTGAGCAGTGTCTTCATGGTGGAGCTAAAATCATCCTCTAATTTCTTCAAAAACTTTAAAGGGGACATATTCTACTTTTTGTGCTTTTCTGTCATTTTTATACTGTTATGATGTCGGATGATAATAACTTAAGGGGAACGTATGTATGTTCCCTGCAAGTCAAAAGTCAGGGCTTCAACCTGCTCTGGACGCTCCGTTTGCCTCTACTTCCTCCTCGTGATGATGTCAGATTGTTCGCACATGCCCAGAAACGGCTGTCTACTCTGTAGTCTTTGTTATTATTAGTCATATTTCAGATCTGATTCAGCTCGAACATGTTGTTGTTGTTGTTGAACAAGTTGACATTTGGAGTAAAGAACGATAAAAAGAAGTGAAATCCTGCTACTGCAGTTTGTTTACGTAGCGTCCTGAAGCTGACCAATCAGAACAGAGTGGGCGGGCCTTAAAGAGACAGGAGCTAACACGTCCTGTTTCAGACAGAGGCTGAACTGAGCTGAAGGATGAAAATGGACGCACGTACCGCTTGTGTCCATTTTCATTCATCAACCCTCCGCAAAAACAATAGTTCGAGGTCCGTTTCTGTCAGATCTTCAGTGCGGATCAGGTCTTAGTGACGTGGACGTGTGCCATGCTGGTTTTGAGATTTGTGGAGGATTTCCTGTCGCTCTGCAGAGACACAAAGTGAGTCAACAGTGTCGAGAGTTTTCAGCCGAGAGAGAGAGAGAGAGAGAGAGAGAGAGAGAGAGAGAGAGAGAGAGAGAGAAGCTGCTGGAGGACCAGAGAGAGAAAGATGAGAGCGAGCAGTGATGACAGTGATGTTGATCACAGTGTTGTTTGCTTCCTGTGCTGAAGCTGCTCTGCTCACGCATGATGCTGATTTGCCCGGCCCGAGGGCAAAGGTCACTGAGCTAACCCACTCTGACATACACACTGACATACAGAGACTCATAGAACCAGCTGCAGCAGACAGAATCACTGGCACTTTACTAGCCAAGTGTAGTTTGATACGGGAGCAATAGGTTCAAGGTAAAAGCAGCAAACTGTTGTTGTTTATATGGCGTTGTGTTGAAGGATCATCTCACTGAGCTGCAGATGTAGCTTCACAAGAACAAAATCAGACTAAATCGCCGTGTTTCTCTTCATTATTCAATGTGACTTTGACTTTGGGGTTTGTTATTTCGCCTCAACCAACCAGATGTCATTCTTGCTCATCGCCATTTTTTCGAGACCATTTTTCAGTCTCTGGCACACGAAGATGACATCGCCTACAGATAAGGCTTCAACAAGAGCATCTAGGGGAGTAGATCAAAGATGTCTGTCAGTTTTTTTGTTGGTTTTTTTTTTGCCTGGTAACATCAAAAGTCTGGATGACAGTTAAACTGCTGTGGAAATGTGCCAGTAGAGGTCGCTAGTAGCAACAAAACATCCAGCTGAAACAAGGACTGTGTTGCACCAGCTGATCGTAAATCCATCACTAAGTCTGTCAGTTCTTAACTAGTTTCAAACTAGTGAAGTCAGGTTGCATTTTTATCTAGTAAACACTTCAGTGATGTGTAAATCGGTCGCTAGGAAACATCTGTAGCACAGTTACTGTTAGCATCACGAGCTGTAACATAATGTCCAAAAATAACAGTTTTAGCAGCTAAAAGGTCAAATAAATTGGACTGATAATCCTTTATGAGTTCAGGTGTGACTTTGTTTTATTTCTTTCAGCATACCAGGAGAAATATGTGGAGAAGGAAATATCACATTATGCTAAAATAACTGTTGTTATTTGGTCATTTAGTCATTATTGGTTTTGTAATTTGAGTTTTTTTTCTGTAAAATGTAAAATGTCAGTTCAGACATGTCGACTTTATTCTATATGACCTTTTTTACTCTTCAATCGAAACAGCTCAGATATTAGCAAGATACAACTGGTTTTAATATATATCAAGCTAACACTAGGGCTGGGCGATATGACCAAAACCTCATATCCCAATAAAGGTCATTTTAATTCAATGAATCAATAGTTAGTCATGCTCCCGTCCCATATGAACACCGGTCCAGTTGAAGTCGCCTGTGTTTCACTTCTGACAGACAGTGTGACTGAACCAAGCAGCAACCTCCGGGGCTGTAAAATGAAGCCAAAAACTGCAGTTCCTTGAACGACCACTTGAGGCTCCAAAAGCGAGTCAATCCCCATAGACCTCCATGTTAAAATGTCCAACTTTACAGCAGAAATAAACATGTTTACAGTCTGGTACAAACAACGGTTTTGGTCTCTAAAGCTAATTTCCTCTTTCATGACAACTGTACGGGGGGTGAATTTTTTTATAACTCACCCATTTAAATTTTATTAAGCTGTAAAGTTCTGCATAATGAAGGACATTGGCTGGGAGTTAGGCAGCGTCATGCACTGCCAAGATGGCGACGGCCGGAGCAGCTCACTTTGAGCTTCAAAACTGCTCTTCAGAAACCAACGAAAGGGTGACGTCACGGTAACTACGTCCATATTTTTATACAGTCTGTGGACTGTACAGTGAAGAGGAAGCTAAAACAAATCGATGGCCGAAGAGCAAAACCTCCTATCGGAAAAATGCGCTTTTTTCAGAAAACTAAAAAAAAACTTGTTTTCTTGCAGAATGTCATATTATGTGTTAACAATACCGTAATAACCATACAAACATACTGTAAACAATACCACATAATATAGTAATATAGTCTAAAAACAGTGTATTATGTATAAGGTGTCCTTAACAAACAGCATTCTGCAAGAAAACAAGTTTTTTTTAGTTTTTATAACATCAAAATCAGACACTGTGCACCCGTAGAGTGAAGTACGGTGGTTATTTTGCTGTTTCTGCTGGTTGTCAATCACCTGATCAATACCTGAGAGTCAAAACACTGAAACCATCACCGTGACAGACAAACCTTTCCGTTATGAAAATGATCTGAACTCTTTAAACACTGAGACAGAATCTGTGTGTGTGTGTGTGTGTCTGACGGCGGCGGAGCGCTCACTCCAGGTATATTCCTGCATTTCGCTGCATCATGGCGTCGGCGGCCTCAGGAGACGGCGTGTTGGCCTGGCTGGCTAAGCAGTCTGGCAGCATCTGCCCCGCTGCGCCGTGACTGCATCTGCCCGTGTGAGGCTGGGAACGCTGCTAGCCCGAGGGGGCGGGGTTAAAGTGCAAACAAATGTCTGAGATGGAAGCGTAGAAAAGTGATGCTGAGGATGATGAGTGTTTCTGCACAGGTTCATTTGATTTATCAGCTGACATGAAGTGTTTAAAGGTTTCAGATATAAAGGCAGGTTTGAAAGGTTCTAATGAAACTCATTTACATTCATAATCTAAGAAAAAGGTTCAGGAGGCTGAAAGAAAGACTTCAGACATTCTTCTTCTTGTTGTGTGACAGGATGTAATGATGTGATATTACACACAACACGTGCAGACGTACATAATGTCATTTACATATAATATGATAAAGGTCTCGATCTGCGTTCTTGTCTGTACTCAGACTCACATATCAAGTCTACGTTTAACATGTCAGCAAATGAGAAAATTAATAAACAAATCAATAAATAAATGAGGCGACAAGAGAGGAAGATCAGTATAATTCTACGCTGTATGTCTGTGTATTATCATGCAACAAAATACTACTTAAAATGACACTACTACAACTACTAGTACTACTACTACTACTAGTACTACTAGTACTACTAGTACTAGTAGTACTACTTATGACTTGGCTCAAGTGGCCTCAACAAAGAGGAAACGCACCATGTTGAAGAGTTAACAAAAGATAATTTATTAAATCAAATTAAACAAATTAACTTAATATTTATAATAAGGGGTGTGGATGTCAGTGTAATCAGTAGTGTAATGTGCATGAGAGGAAGATGTGTGTGTGTGTGTGTGTGTGTGTGTGTGTGTGTGTGTGTGTGTGTGTTGTACGGCGGTGCATGAAAGCAAAAAACAAAGAACTAAAGCAACATAACCAAATCAAAAAGGCGCCTGTGGGGAAGAGAGAGAGAGAGAGAGAGAGAGAGAGAGGGAGAGAGAGAGGGAGAGAGAGAGAGAGAGAGAGAGAGTTAGAGAGAGAGAGAGAGGGAGACAGAGAGAGAGAGAGAGAGAGAGAGAGAGACAGAGAGAGAGAGAGGGAGACAGAGAGACAGAGAGAGAGAGAGAGAGAGAGAGAGAGAGAGAGAGAGCTGCAGCCAGGCTGAAATAACCTGGAAACACACAGGAGCCTTCAGGTGCTCCACGTTACCCCAACGATCCACCATGATAACAATAATAACAATAACAATAACAACAACAATAATAATAATAATAATAATAATAATGTAAAGTAAGACATTTATCACAGTATTCCAGCAGAGGACATGAGCTTTTATTGCATCACCAAATGTATTTTTTAAGTTTTGTAAACAAGATGATCTGTTCAGGTTTTGAATGTGTGTTTGATCGTTAGCTATCAAGCTAAGTCCTGAAACGATTTGTTGGTTTAAAAATCTTTGTGTGAACAAGATGAATATGTTTTGCCTGCAGGATAATAACTTCTGTGAACAAGACGATCTAATATCTCGTGTGCACAAATTAATTAAAAAAAAAATATCTTTGGAGGCTTGGAGGGCTCCGTAGAAATCTAATATTTGTTGTCAGATTCCTTCATGTTTTTATTGAACAGTTGGAGTTGTGGCTTCTTTTATGTACAGATGGCACGGAAATATAACATAGTGTATATGAATGAAAGCAGAGGCTGTGTGGTGTTTGAACATAACAGGTGTGCTGAGGTTTAATCAGCAGATCCCAGCTGAGCAGGTGAATCCGGTGTTTGAAGACTTCTGGGTTTAATTTATATTATTGAAGAACATTTTTGTCTCTCATCTGTTAAAACAATTTCTTCTTAATGACCATTAAAACAATAGAAACCGTACAAGAAGGAGTGTTTCACAGGAACACTTACAACAGGCTTTTATCACAGTTCTTTTCTTAATCTATCAAAATACAGACTCATAGATAACGTCATGTCTGTTTTCAGTTCTCATGTCCAACTGACCCCCAGATGACATGTCTCACCCTCTCACCCTGTCTCCAACCAATTTTAATTTCTACATTTTCCTCTTTACAATTAAAATGCTGAACTTCCTTTAACCTTCAGCTGATGAGTCTGCTGATGTTGCAGTACGAGACAGGAACGATTCATCATGATCTATGTAAAATAGTAACACTCATACACAGTGTGATCATCATTTTTATAACATCAGGTCTGACTGACTGGTGGGGAGTCACAAGTATTTAATAAACCTCTGTGGGGTCATAAGTGCAAAGCATCCTCCTGTTTTTTTATGAGTTTGTACCACTGAGTGTGAACTTTCAAAAACAGGAGTTTGAACTTGGCATTCTGGGTACTGAGAGAGGCGTTTGGTGTTGATATTGTAGGTCATGCTGATGTTGTGTGTTGTTGTTGTCACATCCTGCTTGGACTTTGTTTGGTTTTTGGACTTTTTGTGTTCTTTTGGGTTACCGGTAGATTATAGTGTAGTGTGTTTTTTGGTTTCCTGGTTTCCCTTTGTTTCCTCCCCTCACCAGCCAATCGGCTCCATCCGTTCACTTCCTTCTCCTGAGTTCTCCACCCGTCTCCCCACCTGCACCTCATCTTCTCGTTAGTTCAGTTACTATTTAAGTCCTGGTTTTTTCGTTCAGTCTTTGTCGGATCATTTGTTTTGTCTGTTAGTTCTATTCTTGAAGGAGGTTTTCGTCAACTCTGCGTTCGGGTCCTCCCCTGCTTCCCCGTACCTGACAGCTGTGTGTATGAACTTTAACCGATGTGCTTCATTCGCTGGATTAGTTTGTTTATGAGTCTTGTAGTTTTCCACCATTTTTAAATCCCCCTCCATCTCAGAGTCAGAATGCTTTCATGATGTTCTGCAGATAAATATATTTCAGTTCAAACCTGAAACTAAATGAATAAACTGGTAAACCTGCTGAGTAGAAAATCACTGATTGGATGAGTTTCACTCAGTCTTTAGTGAGTGGAGCCAATCACGACCAGGTCCAGCTGTAAAGCCTTTAATTAGTCTGAAACTGCCTGGACAAAAAAAAGTGTTGAAAATGCAAGATGTTAAATAATCTTAACAGTGTCAGTAAATATTTTGCCATGTGTGAAAAGAGGGGAAATGTGAGCAGCAAAAAAGATGTGACCTATAAAATATGTGCGTGCAGTCATATCGCCACGTGACCCGTCATCGCCGCAGCCCCCCCCCCCCCGTCAGTATTCTGCTGACATGCCTGCAACATGCCAACCACACGCCAAGCACGCAACAACGATGTGGAATGACAGCCGGCCCGACGGGCTGCCTCATTAAGGATGCTAATTAGCGGACCGTCGTTAGGGGCTCTTGTTACAGGGAGCTCGTTGGCATGCGGCATGTGACCCGTGAGGTCACTGGGGGAGGAAGTGGTTTTTGTGCTGGGAGGAAGTGACACGAGGCAGTTAGGGAGCCGGAGGGACCCAAAGGGCAGCAGACTGACTCTCCTGGTCCTGCTGCTGAGAGGAAGACTGATTCACCGGGACAGCGTCCAACCAGTCCCACATGGTTTATTTATCCTCCTTTAATGCGATTCAGGAGTTCGTACCTGTCATTTAAACATTTTATTACATTTGAGACTCAAATTAATGAGTTTATTCCAGTCACAGAAATATTTAAGCCAATAGTTTCCATTTTAAAAAATAAACAGCACCAAAAAAATGTTTTTGAAGACGTTTCCAAAATCCTCAAAGACTTTTTTGTCCTTTTAAGATGCTCCCTCATGTATACAGTAAAGTAGGATTTTAGGTGGATCTCTGTTACAGTACTTGAGCCAGAGAGAAAGGAGAAGCACCTTAAAAAACCTGGAGGAGTCTTCTGGGATTTGGGAAACTTTATTTTGACAAAATTAGTTAGAGGAAACAGACTGAAATGTGACGTCTGGGCTGTTAACTTCTCCGAGGATTCTTTATCCTTTTTCCCAGACGTCCTTCTCTCCATTCCTGTCCTTCAGCTCTTCCTGGGGGTCCCAAGTCGCTCCCGGGCCAGATGGGATTTATAATACCTACAATGTGTTGTGGGTCTCAACCGGAAAGCCTCCACAGGGAGGCGTCCAGGAGGCGTCCTGATCAGATGCCCGAACCGCCTGAACTGGCTGCTTTTGAACATGAAGGAGCTGCAATCTGCTCTGAGCTCCTCACCCTGTTTCTCAGCCTGAGCTTCAGCTTCCCCGCCATGCAAACTTATTTTGGCTGCTTGAAATCTGTGATCTCATTGTTTTGGTCGTTACCCAAAGCTTAAGAACCAGTGAGAGTTGAAACCTGGATCGTCTGTTAGCTTGGAGGTTTTCCTCAGCCTCCTCTTCACCCTCTTCCAGGTACTGAAGAGATGAAAAAGTGTACATTCAAACTTTATTTGCTCTGTGTTTCATTGTGGTTACATAAATACCTGTAAAACCTGCAGAGATAGACCCATGTAGTGTCCTCACACAGATTTCATGTCCTGCTGAAAGGTCTTGATGGAGGAGAGGTTACCTCGGGTTCTGGTGGTCTACTTTTAATTAAAAATCAGTGTGTCAGCACAGACCGTGTCAAGTTCAAGGTAATTACAGCAACAACAGCCAATAAACACTGAGTGTATCCGAGATTTAGCAGAAACATCAATGCTGATGTTTGTTGCCAACAACTGGCTCAGTGTAGCATGTAGGACTGACTCTGTGTCGGTCAGGCTGTCAGTTTTATTCTAAGTAACTAAATCTTAGAATAAAACTAAATAAAATTCATCATTAAAGAAATAAGGTTTTGTTTTACCATAAGTTAGCTGTTGCCTGGTCGAGCAGATAGGTCTGATGACTCGATGGTTCTGTCTCTGAGGTCGTTGTCTCCATCTCAGTACTGTGGCTACTAAACACACTTTGTTAGTTTGTTAGTTTGATTTACTTCCCATATTAGCCTGCCCCCCCCAGCCCCTCCAGAAAAAGGAAAAATGATAAAGTTCTGGATCTTCAAACCCCAGAAAGCTTCACTTAGCATGTTGCTAACAAAACTAAAATACTGCATTGAAACATTCATCAATTAGCATAACAACACATGTTAAAGGAGACATATTCTGCTTTTGTTGTTTTCTGTTATTTATATCCTGTTCTGATGTCGGATGTTAAACATGGTCAACCTGCTCTGAACGCTTCATTTGTGATGGTTTTTCTACCTTGTCGACGAGTTGACGTCGACTTGTCGCACATGCTCATAAACAGCCATCTGCTCTGTAGCCTCGGTTGTTGTGGTTTTGGTTTTTCCATGTGTTGTTCATGTTGTCCAACATGTACGGATGGATTTGAGAAGTTGACATTTGGAGTAAAGAAGGAGAAAAAGAAGTGAAATCCTGCTACTATAGTTTGTTTCATGGTCTGTTGTCTCTGAAGCCGGAGGAAGCTTCCTGAAGCTGACCAATCAGAACAGAGTGGGCTCATCAGGAGGCGGGGCTTAAAGAGACAGGAGCTAAAACGGCCTGTTTCAGACAGAGGCTGAACTGAGGGGCTGCATAAAGGACCAGTAGAAGATAAATAAGGAGTTTTTAACTGGAAATCATGTAAAGATATTCCAGAAGAGCCCCAGAATATTAATATAGAGCTGGAAATGTGCAGAATATGTGTCCTTTAAGTAAAACTAAAATTCAGTTTCAACACTGTTAGATTCTGACTTGCACACTCTTGTGTTTTCATCGCCAACAAGCTAATTTTCAGGCTTCCGCCAAACTCAAATCCCTTTTCAACCTCTGGCTCACATACCTGCCGTTTTCAATGATAAATTCCAACAATGGCAAGAAACTGTTTTTCCCATTAACGCCGGAAAAACAACTCAAACCTTTATCTGCCCCGTAATGTGACAAGAAAATACAAGACCAAATTCAAAAGGTGGAGCTATGGCTTTAATCATCATTGACCCAGCTTCCTCTCGGAGAGACTCTGCTGTCATCAGAGCAGTTAGAGAGAAATATGGCTTGACCCGACTCTGAGTAAATAGCTGCCGAGGGGGTTGATTTTCCTGGAATACACTGCGTCATATAGCTGATATTCATCATTCCATTAGCCTAGCATTCACTGCTGGTGGTAGCATGTCGATGTCAATTTTATTTGTATAGAGCAATATCACAAATCACAAATTCGCCTCAGGGGGCTTTACAGTCTGTACAGCAATCCGACACCCTCCGTCCTTAGACCCTCGATTAGAATAAGGAAAAACTCCCTAAAAAAAAATGGAAAAACCTCAGAAAGAGCAACAGAGGATGGACAGACATGCAAACAGACAAATTAGTGCAGCATTCAGTTCTGCTTGTACTGATGCATTTCCTACTCTGTGTGTGTTTGTGTTTGCAAGCCTGGTTTCCTCTGCTGCTGGTAGCCGCCATGTTGGTGCACCTCCAACTGAGACTGTGTATGTGTGTGTGTGTGAGATTTTAAGTGTGTGTGTGTGTGTGCATGTGCCATAAAGCTCTCAGCAACCCCCTCCTCTGTTATAAATGGTTAAAACATTATGTTAAAAGCTGCACTGATCAATAACTCAACTCCAATATTGAAAACATTTTTCAAAATGGGGGTTGATTTTGTGAGTGCACATGTGTGTGTGTGCGTCGCTCCGTCTGAGTATATGTGTGTGTGTGTGTGTGTGTGTGTGTGTGTGTGTGTGTGTGTGTGTGTGTGTGTGTGTGTGTGTGTACTGGGTGTATTTAGTTTGAGTTATGAGCTCTCCTGGAGGCTGTGAATGTGACATCTGTCCAGTGTTCAGCCAAAGACACAAAAGAGGCTTCCACCACCTAAATGCTGGTCCACAGGGAGATAAGTGTGTGTGTGTGTGTGTGTGTGTGTGTGTGTGTGTGTGTGTGTGTGTGTGTGTGTGTGTGTGTGTTGATAACAAACAGGTCTAAAGCACTTACAGTCCTCTTGTTTTTTCCTCAGCACTAAAGCACTGAAGGAAAAGGAGCTTTAGTGATATCCCAGCAGGAAAGTTTCATCTTTGCCAACATATACGTAGATGTTTTACTTTACAGTAAACTGGTTTAGTTTAGCACATGCTCAGTAGCGTCTGCCTTACACAGAACTACTCTCCTGGGACTGAAAACATGATGCTGTTATTAGTCTTTGGAGCCGTTTCTAAACAAACTAACATGACCAAACTCTTCATGATGAAGGAACATGTGACCCAGTGCAGCGATGTGACTCACTGACGTGTTTTTAATAGTTTCTGAACAACAACGGAGGAATAAGATATATCAGGCTTTGAAACACACACAATACTTGTTAAACTGAAATTATAGTTTCTGCGTCTGCGAGTCCATGAAGGTCTGCGTGATGTAAATTTCGTCATCAGAGGGAGTGCACGTAGGCCAAGCCCTCAGGAACAGCACCAGGCTGTGAAGCCAATTTGACATAGCGGCCAAACCGTGTAATTACAACATCACCTGACGCTATTGGGCCCAAAAAGACTTTTTTGCATAGACTTACATTGTGAAAGAGACGTCCATAAATCAGCGGATACATTTTTTTGAGCATCACAACCCCCGTGAAATGACTCGTCTCACTGTCAGAATTTGATTCATTCAGTCTGATCACTTTTCGAAAGCCTAAAAGAGCCGCACGATTGAATTGTTTTATCCCCGTTTAAGTTAGGCGGAGGGCTAAACCAGAAGTAGCTGGCTGGTTAGGGTTGGGGGGTTAGGGTTAGGGGGTTAGGGTTGGGGGGTTAGGGTTACCCCTACAACATTCTTCCATCCTGGTTTATTGACAGACAACAGTAGGTTGATGAGACTTTAATAGCAATTCAATTGGACTTCTTCTTGTTTTACCACTGCAGCTGCTTTTACTTGTACTACTACTTCCACTGCTGCCAGTACTACTTTCCAAAGCCAGGAAAGACACAAAACATTTTTCAGTTTGTGTTTTTCTATAAAACTTTACATTTCTGTGCTTCTTGAGGGACATGAGCCGAGTCTTGTTAATTATTTGGTGACAGAAAGGCAGAGGAGGATGAATAAGCTGGATCAAATTAAAACTCATCCACCAGCTAACACGCAGTTATAGGATCAACCCACACTGGGAAGATAAAATGAACTTTATTGATCCCTCAGGGTACAATTAGGTCATGTCACCAGTAGAAACACAGAGGTGTAGGCTGAAGAACAAGGAGGGCTGGTATTAAGGAACATCAATTAAAATACAATACCAAGGAAATATGATCTGCTGCTCGACACACACACACACAGTTTCTGAAGACTTTCTTACAAGTAGCATCTTTTCTTCTAATAAATGGCCGACAGCACGACGTCTAAACACAAAGGACACCTGCGCTGTACACAAATAAACTCTCAGTAAACAGCTTTATGTGAACAAACCGACTGGAGGGGAAAACCACATCAGAGCCGACACTCTGACCTTCTCTTCCTGCCTACGTCCAACTCCCTCAGACAGGATTATGTCGACCATCTTGATCATGACCCCCGTGCATGTCATCCGTGTTGACGGACGCACTGAATCATGGGTAACAAAAGGACAAATTAGGAAAGGAGAGAACGAGGCGGCACTGCTCTGGAATTCAGGAAGAGGAAATCTGATTTACTGCCTGATTTTGAATGTTTAGATGCTTTGATTCAGAAATTTAAAACCATAAGAGGCATCAAATCTGTATTGACTTCAGTTATATATTTCCTCGCTTTTCACTGGTGGTATCCAGATGTGCAGATAATTTTGCTTTTATCTTGTGACTTTTTTGAATTATTTCAGATTTCTGCCTCCAGTCTAATACAATGACAGCGGATGGAAGTTTATTTTTGGTGCTGAAGCTTTGAAAAAATGACATTTCAGTCAGTAGAGACTAATTGAAAGTGATTTTACAATACTGGTGAAAAAGATAAAGAGATATTTTAAGTGACTGCAGCGATTAGACCCCATTGTAAAGTTATTTTTTTTCAGGGTCTAATAATATCATAAGGCCACTTAGACTCAAAGAAGATGAAGAGATGAAGATGAAAGAAGTGAATCAGGTGTTCAGGTTCGATGTGTCAGTCTGGAGCAGACCTGTGGAAAAACTACCCAGCATGCATAGAGTACTCTTTAAAGTGCTGATTACATTTGAAGATGAAAAAAAAGAATAAATAAGTGAGAGTAAGCAAAATCTTCCTGACTGATGCGATCAAACTGTTGATCAGCTGTTGTTATCCAGATACCGGGTGTGAATGGGGCCGAAAGGCGTTCTCAAACCTAGAGCAAGAACCTGAAGAAGATCCTTCGGGCAAAATTCAATGTTCTTCATCGTGTTAGTCCAGGTTGGACTATTCTCCGATTGGTTACCAGCTACTGATGATTTCACTCATCCACACAAGGCTCCGGGAGCTGAGACCGCCTTGTAGTCGGGTCGCATCGAGGTCAGATCGTGTTCCCGCCACAAACAAACCGCTCAAGATTTTGTTTGGGACCAGGAAGAGGCCACCAGGAAGGGGGTTTCAGACCCTTTTAGTCCAGTTGAATTAGACTCGGGTTCATTTTCCTCCTTGTGTTTCGGGTTAGGGTTAACGGCTCCTGTAGCCAGATGTGCTTTGCATGCTGGGATAGCAGCTACCTGGAGAGTGAATCATGGTCCGATCTGAGTAAACGTTCTCACGAGGCTTCTAGTGATGCATTTTGGTTCGTTTGGATTTTTTCTCTGTGTGAAAAAAACGAACCAAGAAGAAAACATCAAGTTTATCAGCTGATCCACTGATTCAGACCACAACAAACAAATATAGGTTTGAAAATGAGCTGATCCCTCGATCACGCCGTCTTTTAACCACCTGTAACTAAAAGATAAATAAATGCTCTGTGAGGTGACGTCTGTCCAGAGTACCGAGTGAAGGAGAATAATTTCCATCTTTGGATGGAAACACGACTACAGTCTGTTTTTATTTCTCTCTCTCTCTTTCTTTCTGTTTGTTTGTCTCTCCAGTCGTCACCATGCTCAGTCAGGCATGAGACCATATCGATCAAATCACACACACACACACACACAGAGCAGTGTCCATCTGCTCCCACGTGTCAACAGTGTCAACTCATTCTGTGTCAATAAAGCTACTTGTCGATAAATATTCATTTCTTTGAGACCACTTCCTCCTTCGTCTCCGGGGTCAACTCTTGTCTTGTTTAATCTTTCATGCTGACTCCATAATTTACCTCAGTATCACCTCACCTGCAGCCGCACTGTTTACTCACACTTTAACACACACAACAAGGACAACAAGCATCTCTGGAGGTGACATCTGTCAGGCTTTTAAATTGCATTCATTTTGTTTTTTAATTGTTTATAAAAACGTTATTCCAGTGATAATAATTAACATCCGGCAGGTGGATTGTTGAGTGTAACCAGGACAAACTGCTGGATGGCAACGTCCAGATTAAATGATCTTAACTGTTGGATGGATTGGACTTTTCTTCTAGCGCCACTATGAAGTTGACATTTGTAGTTTTAAATGAAATGTCTCAACAACTGTTGGATGGATTGTCTCAACTTCAGGCTGAACTGTAATAACCTTGTTCACCTTCTGAAATTTCATCTAACGCCATCATCAGGTCAAAATATTTACTTTGGTTTAGGATCAAATACCTGCAAAACCAACGACATTAGTGTTTAGTGCTAATTAGTAAATGTTAGCATGCTGAAGTTAGCACAGCTGATTTTTTTGTCCACTTGTTTTCAGCAGAAACAAGTAGTGAACACAACTCTGACACATCATCATCTTTTAAGTTGATCTGTTGAACTTGTTAGCAAACAGTTGCTTATTTCCACATCCAGCAGTTACGGAGCAACATTATCATTCATGTGGAGTCGTGTTTCTGTCCACCTGGTGAATGTGAGTCCAATATTCACTCTCTTTTAGCTTCTGTTTTTACTCTCTACCAACTCCTGAGGGAAATATCTGGCTCTTTAGCTGCTAAATGCTCCACTATGTTCACCAGCTAGTCTACAGCTAACTGTGTCTGTTTGGTGCTGAGCAGGTAGTGAAAACGACGCTATGAGACGCTGAGAGTGAACCAGAACAGTAAAGTTGCAGCCGGACAGATAAACAATGAGCTGAAACTCACTATAAAGCTCCTTAAAGTCGAGAGAAGCTGCAGAGTCACTGATAATTCTCTGTAGGTTCATCACTACGAGACACAATCAACACATCACACACTGACAGCTCTGACTGTGTTATTATTGAGATACTTATTATAGCTGCTTTAAAGCATGAACTATCCATCTGTCATCAGCCGATCCAATTATTATTATAGTTACAGCATCACCGTAAAACAAACCCTCAGAACAATTCACAACATCCAGTGTTGTCGTTCCAAATGCTGCAACTAAGCTATTAGTATGTTTAATTATAACAGGTACATCATAATGTGTTCCACAAATGCACCATGTCATTTTCTAATTTATTATATAATGGCTTTAACACCAGAAAAAGGTTTGCTGTTGCACTGAGTGCCTTTTAAATTCAGCTTTTTTGTTATTGTTTAATGTAAATATGTGGAATTAAAATAAAAAGGAGCTTTTAAAGGGAGACAGATAAAGAGAAAAAGGACATAAGGAAAGATTAAGAGAAGGCAGGTGAGTGAAGACAGAGAAAAACAAAAAGAAGAAGGACAGAGGAGCAGAGAGAAAGTGAGTTCAGTGTTATCTCTCAAGTTTCTCTGGGGTGAGAATTATTGATCGACCGTTAGACTGACGGACAGATCCAGAGCTGATCTCAAACCCACGTCTCCAGTCCACGGCGGGCTTCCTCTTCCCACTGAGACGCCGTCCCCGACGCCTCTTCAGGCTCTATTTCTGTAGCGTCACATTATCCTCCAGCTATAAATCATTTGGACACAGCTGGTGAGATGAACATGACTTAGCACTCTGCACTGTTCTCGAGAAACACCAACAAGTGTCTGACTCAAAGCCAACACGACTTCTTCCCATACCAGCAGACATAGCTAAGTAATGAGCCACTCGAGGACTCACTTCACAGGCATTTTACAACAGCCGAGAGCAGTTGTCAGGCAGCTCTTCTCTTTTGAAATGTATGTAGAGCGGCGAGGAGCTCCGCTGAAACCAGCGCTGGGAAATACTTCAAGTAAACAACATTCACACGACAGGATGTTCAACCTTGCCATGAACAACAATGACAATCAGAGTCTAAAGAAACACATTCAAATAACAGGATTGAGCAGCAGGCTGCATATGTAGTTCTGTGAAACACCTTTTAGAACCATAACAGTAGAAACCAGAACCAATACATGACATAAAAACCCAAATAAACACCACAAGATGTTAGAATGTAAAGAGCATTTTGAGCTAAATGCTAAACATAAGACCACTAACACCCTCACATGTGTCATGTTCACTAGCTTAGATTAGCATGTTAGGATGCTAACATTAGCACAAACACTAGTACAGCAGTGGATGATGGTATGACATCAGGTATGTTATACACCAGTGTATTGGTGATGATGATGGCGCTAGATGAAAGATCAGAAGTTATTGGTAAAACTTTACTGAAAGTCCTTCTGTTTAACATTTATAATAGTATATAAACAGTTAATAAATGGTTTATAAAACACTATAATGTGGTTATAATCAGATAAGTGTTGATTAATGTGTTTGTCAGCAACTATAACTGTGAGGTCAATACAATATATGATATATAATGACAATATAGTAAAACAGTCATAATAATATAAAATATGTCTTCATATGGGGTGTTTTAATTGTTGACAAATGCATTAATAAACACTTAAAATGTTCTGATATGTTTATAATTACACATTTATATAGTGATTGTTTTAAAGTTAAAGTTATTATGATTCATCCTGAAGGGAACATGAACCAGATTTAAGGGTGCAACAAATATGAACCTCATGGCGGCTCGAGATGAAAAGATAAAAAGTCAGAAGAGGATTCATCATGAATGTCTGCGACCAGTTAGAGCACCAGTATATGTTTGATGGGGTTGAGGTGCTTCTTTATTTTTACCATTAATGTCTGGTCCAGTAGTTGAGATGTTGAGAGCCGCGGCGCCGGCATTGATAAACATGTACGTACGCACACGTTGTTTTCCCTCCTTCGACAGCAGCTGGTCATCTGGTCAGGATACACCGCTGTCCTTTACCCAACATCTACTCTCATTAACTACATAGAAAAGCAGCAACCGTATCTTCTGTAGGTCTGATGTGTTCAGTTTGACCCCAATTAACAGGCTTCAAATGATGCGATGCTCTGCTACACGGCAGCTGTGGGTTGTGCTTAAATATACATATGAACCATATGAAAAGTATTAATTGAATTCAGTGGAAGTTCTTGCCCTTATTTGATTGAGTTTTATATTATTTATAGTTAAAAGTGTATAGAGAGAGAGAGACAGGAAACACAAATCAAAACTCCCTTGTTAATAAAAAAAACTAGCTTTTCTTTTTTCAAGAACTCCAAATGAATGAAAATTATAAGATATTTCAAATCTAACAAACTTAAAGAGTCTTATAAATGTCTCTCACTAATGTAGAGAAACTGTGATGTAAATGAACAGCATTCAGAAAGCAACATTTTCAGACCGCAGGATATTAAAACTGTAACATAACTGTTTAAGAACTCCACTGGAAACATCATGAATTAAAATCTTCAAAATGAATTAGAAAGTGTTTTTGTTGAGGATATAAAAAGATCTCAGACAGTCCAGAAAAGGTTAAGCAGCTTTTTATTCCCTTTTGGTTTCTCATTATGAAAAGTTAAACTGCGTCTGACACATTTCTGCCTCCAAACTAAAGAAACTCTCCTCAGCGACATTTAGACTCATGAAAAACTCTCCACATGAATAAATAGAAGTCTGGTATTTTCCTTAATGACATGGAGACAATGAGGCTGCTGAACACTGAGCACTTAAAGCAGGATAACACTCAAAACTTTCCTGAAACACCATCAACACCATAAAAAACTAAACCGAAACAAAGACGCTCTTAAATTGACATAAATGTAGTTGATATGACACCATAAAACAACATTTATACTGGACTTTATGGACCTTTAAACCACTTTAACTGAGCTCTCGCAGACCAGTATGTCCATGATGTGTCAGACTGGCCTCTATTTCCTTTTCTGTGAGGAAGTGATGATGTCATGGAGTTGATTGACTGAATACACCTGTGGTCGGGTCTAAATTTAGTCAAACTCATATAGAGCCGCAGCATAAACTAAAGAGACCTGATATGTTCCACTGCTGCTTATTAAAGCTCCGGAAAAGTGTTACTTTCTATCTGACATAAAAATGAAGAGTTTAAATAAGCAAGAAAGCAGCCCTGCTTCTAAATAAGTAAGAGTTAAAGTGGCTATAAACGGTATTTTCTCTAATAATAGTGTGGTTTGGGGGCTGCAGCAGGCAGCTGTAAAAAGCCTCTGAACACCACCTGCTAACATCTAACTGCAGATTATTATACTTATCAACTCCAACCGACACCATAAGTCTGTAAATAAAGAGAGTGAAAATTAAGCAAATGATCAGGGCTCAAATGATTATGAGTGATATTTACTGAACGTCTTATTAAAGCAGAAGACTGTAAAACTGTTTGTGATTCAGGTTTATATTCAGTGGTTCAGTGTTTAAAACGCTGACTATGAACAGGAACGTTGATGAATATTTTTCTTGCTTACTGTGAACAAGTCTGTCAGGATCAGACTGGTCTGAGCTGCGTGTGTGTGTGTGTGTGTGTGTGTGTGTGTGTGTGTGTGTGTGTCCTTATAAGTGCTTGGTAATCAGGATGGTTTAGATGTTCTAATGATAACACATTGGAGACGACTCTGTTATTAATGTGACCAAATGTGGTGATCAAAGTGACACACACACACACACACACACGGTTATAGCGCTCGGCTGTGATCAAAGCGTTGGTCGCTAGCCAGCCTCGTCTGTGCTGTGATGCTAACAGCTAGTCGACCCGCCTCGATACTTTAGCTGCTATTTCAGGAGCTGCTGTGTCACTGATGAGACATTAAAACAGAATCAAAGCCGGAGGGATTTTCTCTCCGCCCGTCTCATGGAAACACTGAGAGCGCCACGCTGACCTTAACTTCATGTACGAGACTTCAAAACTTCCACCAAAGAGACGCCTCCCCCCCCCCCCCCCCCCCCCCCCCCCCCTCCTGTGTGTCCTGAGCTCTGATTCGTCCAGCATTGAGCAGTGACCTCTGACCTCTGAGCACTGAACAGTATGTTCTCTACTAAACAGAAGCACTTGTGATTCGTCAGGATCAGCTGGTCGCATCTGATATGTGATCAATCTAAAGTATAACTCACATTATGTGACTGTTCAAGCCTCGTCAGATTAAACTGGTTAAACTGGTCAAACTGGTCTCAGGTGGGATTCAGTGTCTTTTAGCTGAATGCTGAAGTTTGACTTTTAGTCTTGATGAAGTTACATGTAGGATTAGAGATTAGGGTCAGTGATAAATGTCCATGAAAATAGATTAGATCAGATTAAACAAGATTAGCCTTGACTGGACTAGATGACACTGGGCTGGATTAGAGTAGATTAGTATATGCTGAGGTAGACTTGACATTTGATAACACAAGATTAGACCAGATTAGATTAGATGAGATTTAATTGAAAAAATTGAACAAAATTAATTTAGAATGGATCAGATTATATAAAACAGATTTAGACACAGTGACACTAAACTAGACTAGATTTGGGATAGATTAGATTAGATTAGATTAGATTAGATTAGATTAGATTAGATTAGATTAGGTTAGATTCGACAATATTAGATTATATTGGACTAGATCAGGGAAGATTAAACCATTTTAGACTTGAATGGACTAAAATATTTTAGATTATGTTAAATTACTCCAGATTAGACTAGATTTAACTAGACTGGATTAGATTACATTAGGCAGAATTAGACAAGGTGACACTAAACTGAACTATATCAGATTAGGCTGGATTAGACAAGATTAGCTAGACTAGACTTCATTAGGTCAGATTAAACTGGACTAAATTAGACTAGAATGGATGAGATTAGATGTGAAAACTGGGCTAAACTAGGCTATTTTAGTGAATTAAATGAGTTTAGATTATGTTAAATTACTCCAGATTAGACTAGATTTAACTAGACTGGATTAGATTACATTAGGCGAGACTAAACTGAACTATATTAGATTAGTCTGGATTAGACAAGGTCAGATTAAACTGGACTAAATTAGACTAGAACGGATGAGATTAGGTAAGAGTATATTAGATTACACAGGACTAGATTAGATTTACTGGACATTAGATTAGAGCAGAATAGATTCCATGATGTGACGCTGGATTAGACAATAGTTTTGTTTATGTAACAGGGAAGTAAAACACAAGCAGGGTGAGAGAGAGATGATGCTGCAAAGGTCAAAGGTCATATTCTAAACTGTGGTGATGTAACATGTGGCACCTGGTAGATTATTTCAATAAAAACCAGATTATATCTTCACAATTAATCAACATAAAACGAGTGAATCCAACAATATGTTCAGTCTAGTGTTGATCAGGTGAGGCACGGAAAACACACACACACACACACACACACACACACACACACAAAAACACGGTCCTTCCGTCTCCCAACAGAGGTGGCACAAAACAATCTCCCCCGGCAACCAGCACTGGGATACGGTTGCTATAGCAATGCTAAGTACTCTCTTCCTCCTGGACTCGAGTTTACCTGAGTGTTATAATTAGAGGTGTGTGTTGTGTGTGTGTGTGTGTGTGTGTGTGTGCATGTGTGTGTGTAGGAGGTCATAGGGAACAAAATAGAATAGCAGGGGGAACATGAACACACACACACACACACACACACACACACACACACACACAGAGAATCCCCAGGATATCTCCCAGAATAGCCTCAGCGTGTTTGTCTTTGAATGAGTGTTTATGTCTGTCTGTCTCTTTCTCTGAGTGTCGTATCGTCTATGAAAACAACTTTTATAAATATATTTATTCAGATTAAACTCACTTTATCAGGAACACCTGTTGAATCTACTGCGAACCGATAAAACAGCTGTTACATTTCCAGTAGACCTACACGTCTTTTTCTACAAAACAAACATTATTTTTCTAACAAAATAAGACAAATCAGAGCACTAAATCAATAAAAGTGTGATTTAAATTAAGACAACAAAGTAAGTAAATGTAACAAAGTATTCAGGAACCTTTATATATACATTTTATACTTATTTCCTGTAATTTGCAGTTAATTTTCAGGATGTTTTACAGAAATTTTGGTATAATTTAGTACAAATTATAAGAAAAATGGAAAAAAAAGTTGGTTTAGGTGATAAATTACCCACCACTCATTATATCCACGTCTATATGTAGTTGTTTATTTGGAAAAATTCCTTAACAGACAGAGATTATGTTATTTTCATAGCATATTAAGTTGTTTCAGATTTATTTTCCTACTACAATCATCTCCAGGACATTTTTTTTTCAGCAGCTGCTGTTTAACTGTCAGTTTCTTTAATTTGTGCTCTCGATTTAACGGATTTACCATCATGCATCTCTCTGGTTGGTGTGCATCCTCCCCGTGGCTCAGATTTAATAAGATTTTTATCATAATAATAAATACAACAAATTTATTCATACGGCACTTTTCAAAACAAAGTTACAAAGTGCTTTACATGCTTAAAATATTTATAAAGCACCAAATTATAACAGAATTCATCTCAGGGCATTTTCACACAGAGCAGGTCTAGACTGAACTCTTCCTCGGTCCCCTTTAACAGGAAGAAACCTCCAGCTGAACCGGGCTCTAGGTGGACGCCGTCTGCCTTGACCGGTTGGGTTGAGAGAGAAAGATAGATAATAATAATAATAATAATAGAAATATGGCTAATAATAATAATAGCTGGCGTTCAGCTCATAAAAACAAAGCTTCAGGGTTCTGATTGGACACACAGAGAGCGAATAAACATGAAGTTCCTGTTCAGAGGAGAACGTACGGCTGATACTGGCTGCCTCGCATCCAGTTTGGATCAGTAACTGGCTTTACAAGAGAAATGTCTTCATCACACACTTCTGGCTGACTGGATGCATCTAGTGCCCTCTGCAAGAAGGGGACAGGCGAAATAGTTTAAATTGAGCAAACAAATTATTAAATTGAGAGTAGAAATATGTGTTTTAGCTTGTAAACTCTGAATAAAACACCAGCAGACCCATGTGTTTCTGCCTGTGTGTGTGTGTGTGTGTGTGTGTGTGTGTGTGTCGGTGATGTAGGTGTGTAAGTGCAGGGCTGAGGGGCCCCCTTTAGTTAGAGTGGGGGTCTGAAGTGGCGTCCCTCCATTAACGCAGACAGAGGTGTGTGCGAGAGATAACTGGAGACTCTCACACTCTGACACCTCTCACACACACACACACACACACACACACACACACACACACTCTCTATACACCACACTCAGCTTCCTGTCTGCATTTTCCAAACCCCTCTCACACACACTCTTTATGTCCTCGAGCCCCCTTAAAACACACAAACACACACACTCGGTCGACCCATCATACACACTTCACATCCACTCTCCCCACTCACATGCCACCATGTTGACTCACTTGCATGAGATGGATAGATGGAAGTGGAGGAATGACACACACACACACACACATCACATTCAGCGTGCGTGTGTGTGTGTGTGTGTGTGTGTGTGCGCGCTGGTGTCAGTCTAACTGGCATCAGGATGACTGGTTGTACGTGATGACTGGTTCATCATATTTCATGTGTGTCTTTGTGTCATGACATCATCTCCAGGTGTTATCAGCTTTTTCCTCTCATACGTCCATTTTTTTACCATAATGTTTGTAATATCAGCCACTCCAAATATCCTCATCAGCTGCTGTTAGTTAGTCGCTGTTACTGTAATGTTTGCATCATCTGCTACTTGCACTTTTTCATTGAATTAACATTGATCGTCGTTACTGTAATGTTTGTATTAGCAGCTACTTATGATTTTGTTACACAACTGTACCGTAAAGCTTATATCAGCTGCCCATCGCAGTCTTTTAACTATGTTAACATTGATCGCTGGTACCTTAATGTTTGGACAAGCAGTAATTCAGCTTTTTATTATCACATTATGTATGAGTTGTTTTTACCATAATGGTTGGCTAAGATGTGCCTCAGCATTTTGAATATTGGATTACATTATCATCTAATTTAAGCCAGTGTCTGTTACCGTAATGTTTGGATAAGCGTTACGTACTGGTACTGTAAACAGAACTGCTGTGCTACTGGTATTATTACTTATATGACATTTTATCTCTGGCTGTTGCATCTGTGATACTTCATTTTCTAGTTGAAATATTTCTTATATAATTAAAATTAATTGCTGTTGCTGTGATGATTTGATCAGCAGTTTCTCTTATGTTCAGACTGCAGGCAAAAGTGAATCTGATCTTTTCAGTTCTGATTTGGGCCGGTTTCATATGTTGTCCTAAACCTGATACAGGTCTGATTTTTTGCAGTATGACCTCAGTCTGAACAGTCATATCGACTTAACGTCACTCCAGCTAATATAACCCAACTCCTACGTGCTTCCTCAGTGAGACGAGTCGCCTGAACTGAAACACTAGAGTCTTGTGCAGATCTGCCAACGCTCCGGTTTTTCCCAAGTTTCTCCCGTATTTTCACCCCCCTCTCAGGCTGTGCTCCCGTTTTGTTGTTTCTCCCGACCCTCAACCTTCACTATGAATAATTGTCATACACATGGATCTATAGGTTTTGTATGTTCGTCTGATGTTACGCAAGTTGCCAGATCGTCTCTGAAACACAGTTTACACACGACATACAGTTTCAACCCCTGAACAGGTGGTTTGATAAAATACTTATTGGATTTTTACTCGTGAACGTTATCTTTCACTTCATCCATCCACCACCGAAACAGACTCCAGTGTTTTTAAACTTAAATGTTTGCATGTTGTAGTTAAAAGTAACCACTGACATCCTGAAATTTTGGATGAAATGTGTTTCTGTGAAGCCGTTCACGTCAGGATCCCGTACAGAAGAAGCAGCCATTGCTCCTCCTCGTGCTCCTCGTTATCATCTGCTCCCTAAACGCTGACTTCAGTGGCCTCCATGATTGTTGTGAATGTGTCGTAACTTTTGCATAAGCAGCATTAAAATTGATTTCTGTTACTGTAATGTTTATGTGAGCAGCTTTTTGAAATGTATAATTACATCATATAATCATTATTCAAGACTATATCCAGTATTTATAAAATACTATTGTGAGTATTGAAAATCTGTTTAATTTCATCTTTTCTTTTCACACAACTGTATTATGTAAACCTTTATATAAGCAGGTAGTTTATTTATATGCATCCTTAATGAATTACTGTTCCCACCAAATGTTGGCTAGTGAGGTGATAATGAATACAGGCAGGGGGTTTGCAGGTGATGAGTCAGTGTGAGACGCCGCTTAAAAGCATCGCAGCTGCTACGGCGGCCCGGCGGGGGCGGCGCCAGCCGGGACGGGTCACTGCAGTGGGCTTGTGACCGCAGGGTTGTCGGTTTGAATCCCCAGATAGCGTCTGCACGGCGGCGCTCCGCTCTCTGTGACTCAGCATGAAACTCCTGTGTGACTCAGAGTTTTGTTCGAACTGCGGCTTGTTCATGCAGCGGTGTTTGTGATTCTGTTAATGTCACGCTCTTCCTCATGCATCATAACTCCTCCACTCACACTCAGGATGTAGTTTTATGTTTCAACACTTAAGATAACTGCAGGTATCTTCACAAAAACTTTTATTTAACCAGTCATTAGTCTTAAATATACTTTGGCAGTTCGGTGCCTTCAGTCACAGCATAAAATTGCTGTTTTTTTCATATATATTACATGTATAAAAGGCTCAGGTCTTCATCAGGTCGATTTTTTAATTGACATGCATGAATAAATGCTTTTTGTCAAGATTTCAATAGACAGATATTTTGTTTATCTCGTGTTATAGCAGCACTATACAACCAAGAGATAATAAGCAACATGTAATAAAGAGGACATAAAGAGAAAATGAAATCTAACACCAACAAAAACAAAAATGTTTTAAAAATCTGTATTTACAGAAAAACTCCACAAGATAAATAGATAAATTAAAAGAAAAAGCACATCATCCTGAGAGGTTACCCACTATCTGCTGCTGCTGTAACCTCTGACCTTTGACCTTCTTGCTGTTGGCATCTCATAACATCCGTCAGTCGTCGGCGGCGGCAGCAGCAGCTCGTCCTCTCGGCTGTAGACTGCAGCAGCCCTCCCTCCGCTGACCAGCTCGCCACCGATGGGACTGCTGTGTTTCAGCGGATCAGATGTGACTGCGTGGGCAGCGATGAATGTGATAGGATATGAATGCGGAATATCAATTAAGATGAATGCCGTCCCCGCGTTATCTGTTCCGTCTCTGCGGTGACACGTGTGGGCGGGTCCCGGTCGCACGGCGATAACGAGCTTTGAGCCGTAAACACTGATGAGGAAACAGAGCTGGTGTTTGTGTCAGGAAATAATGGATAAATGGATGGATGGATGGAAAGATAGATGCTGCTTTTAACTTTTTTTTATTGAAATGTCTCAGCTTTCAAAACGTCCATACACCCACTTTCTGCATAAACCTGTGCTGGTGTTAGATTTTCCAAGAGAAACAGTAGTTACAGTTATATAACCACCCACCTCCTGATTACTTGATAACTGGCTGGCATCATCCAAATCCACCAGCTGACAAAACAATATGCAGATATTTCTATTGGTGACAGAAATACTGATAGCATTTCAGCTGGTTTCACAGCACACTCTGATAGACAGTCACACTGTGTAAAGCCTGGTGTGTGTGTGTGTGTGTTTGTGTTGCAGAAAGTGTCCAGATGGGTTCGAGTGTCTGAAGACGGGGAGGAACCCAAACTACGGCTACACCAGTTTCGACACCTTTGGGTGGGCCTTCCTGTCCCTGTTTCGCCTGATGACTCAAGACTACTGGGAAAACCTCTACCACCAGGTAATGTTTAGTGAAAGGTTTGGTTTTCTATATAGATAGATATCTATATCTATATATGTTTCTTCTTGTCAACATGTCTCATGTTTGGAGCCAAACCAACAATGAACTGATCTACTAACAAGTATTTTGTGTGTATCTAAAGCCTGATATATCTTATTTCTGTGCTGTAGACCTCCGTTATTGTCCAGAAACTATTAAAAATACATTAGTGAGCCACACCGCTGCACTGGGTGACATGTTCCTTCATCATGAAGAGTTTGGTCGCCTTAGTTTGTTTAGAAACGGCTCCAAAGACTAATAACAGCATCATGTTTTCAGTCTCTGGAGAGTAGTTCTGTGTAAGTTCTGCTAATGTGTTGGATATTTTCGGTGTGTGTGTGTGTGTGTGTCTGCAGACGCTGCGTTCGGCCGGTAAGACCTACATGGTGTTTTTCGTGGTGGTGATCTTCTTGGGTTCCTTCTACCTGGTCAACCTCATCCTGGCCGTGGTCGCCATGGCGTACGAGGAGCAGAACCAGGCGACCATCGCGGAGGCCTGCCAGAAAGAAAAAGAGTTCCAGCAGGCCATGGAGAGGCTCAAGAAAGAGCAACAGGTAATAATCTGAAGATACACTGGGGTGAAATATGTTTACTGTATAGCTACTATAACATTATCATTCAGAACTTGACGCCTGAGAATCATCACGTTTTTAACTTTTCTTCAGTATCAAAGTAAACCAGTGATAGTTGTCTCTACATCCATGGTTACACTGCAAACAGGAAGTGATAATAGCTATAGCTATATCACTATGACAGAAGGTGAGGTTACAAGTTCATCCCTACCATCTGCCATGTATCAGTTTAAACAACACAGCAAAAGAAAATAAAGAAAATAACAGACCAACTAGATTACTCATTGGCTGTAAGGTAATCTAGAAACAGACTCACCTTCTTTTTACCTTCTGTTGTCTTTCTTTTAATACGTGACATTCATACTTTTCTAATAACTGTATTGTAATGGTAATGCAGGTTCCTTTATCCTTTTTTATCACCTTTCTTTCTTGTTTACCTTATCCGACTACTTTTAAAGACACACTGCATCTCCTCCACCAGGTTTCCACGCACAAGGTTGTCGACTCGGACTCCATGATGTCACCAGATCTCTCGCCCTTCGGCCTGCCGTTGGACAGCATGGAGGAGCGAAGCCGGAGTCAAGCACTGATGGGAGTGGCCGACGTCGAGGCGAACCTATCGGAGGAAAAGCTGCTGCAGGTGGACATGACGGACGGGGGAAAGGTGAGTAAAGAAGAAATTTGGGTGCGTTTCCTTTTGTTTTGTTGCAAGACGTTAGTAACTGTCCTCCACCCTTCTCCCTCCAGCCCCTCCACCCTCTCCTCGCTCGCTCCTTCTCTACCAGGACTCGGCGAAGCAGTCAGGTCTCCTCCATCTTCAACTTCCGGTTGAGGAGCCGGGGGTCGGAGGGAGAGATGGCGGACGACGAGTACAGCGTCCCGGGCGACGTGGTGGAGGGCGTCGGGGGCCGAACCTACAGCGGTGGGACCTTCAGTGGCATCATGCCCCAACCATGGCCCAAACGACGACCCAGCACCTACAGCAACACCAGCAGGAGCTCCCAGGTGAGCTACACACTCAACATACACTCAAAATCATCGTCTAAACATGTGAACGTTCATTTAGGAATGAGATGAGATACGGTAATATAAAGTGCAATGAGATTATATGTGGTTTCACCAACAAAGACCACGCCATTTGAACGGTATAAAAGTAGATTTATTTGGATTGTCGAGAGGGTTCAGGATTGATGAGGAGAGTGTATGGTGGGCTGGATGTGGATCAAGGAGAGGGATGAAGGGGTTGATTGCCGGGGGATGAATGGGAGCTGAAGGTTGGTCCGGGTTGTGTACGGTGGGATGATGGGGTAGAGGACAGGGATGAAGGGGGTTGATGGTGTTAGGATGACCGGGGACCAAATGGAATCACAAAGAGGCTGGAGCGTCTAGGAACCCGGGGGTCGAGACTCAGGGTGGGGGACATGGAGCTTTCTGCTTCGTCATCCCCCTGTGGTTCCTAGAATAGGATGAGAAGAATCACTTATGTGGAAGTATTAACCCTAACGAGCATGTCTTTGATGGTGGGAGGAAACCGGAGTACCCAGTGGAAACCCATGTGAACACGGGGAGGACATGCAAACTCCACACAGAAAGGACCTGGGACGGCCAGTGTTCGAACCCAGGACCTTCTTGCTGTGAGGCATAATTGCTAAACCACTGTGAGCCACCGTTGTGCCCATTGTGAGGGGAGAGAGGAGAAGAATGGGGTTGGGGGGGGGGGGGGCGTGAGAACTGAGACTTACGGGAGAGAAAGGGGTTAGACACGCTTATATAGGTATGCACGGATGATTGAATTAGTGAGGCACAGGTGATTGAATTTAGTGAAAGAGAGAGGCGTGGTCTTGTTCCTGAACTTTGTTATAATAATATAATAATATCTCCATTAAATGTGATTGGATACAATTCTGTAATATTAGAGGGGGTGAAACCATTTAACACCTTGTAGACAAACATCAGGAACAGGCAGCCAGTGTATGAAGGCAAGAATGGGAGTAATATGCTCCCTTTGATGCTGTACTCTGAACTAGTTTGGAGACGAGATAAACAAGACTGAGTGATACCAAAATATAAGGAGTTGCAATTATCAAGGTGGGGAGGAGATGAAGGTATGGATGACTCTCTCCAGGTCACAGGTACAGAGAATTGATCTGAGTTTGGAGATGATGCGGAGCTGCATGAAGCTTCATTTGACTAACTGATTGATTTGTTTGTCAAACTTCAGTCCTGAATCGAAAATGACAGAGGGGGCCAATGGGCCAAGATGAGGACAAATAACGTTGGTCAAATGCTGTGGTCCAAATAAAATAACGTCAGTTTTATTCTGAGCTGAAGAAAGTTTGCAGCCATTCAGGATTTGATGTCTAGAAGACAGTTATTGAGGTAAGTTAGTTTGTTGTAGTTATGAGGCTCTAGGTGAGGTAGATCTGTGTATCATCTGCATAACAGTAAAAAGAAATGTTGTGTTTTTGAATAGTGTGACCTAGTGGAAGCAAATAGAAGGAGAAGAGGAGTGGACCAAGTATGGAGCCTTGGGGGACACCGCAGTACATGGGACACTGAACGATCTGTTGGATAAATATGAAGAAAACCTGTTTAAGGCAGAACCAGAGACCTCCACCCATTGGTTTAACCTGTGAATGAGAACAGAATGATCTACAGTGTCAAAGGCTACAGTCAGGTCCAAGAGCAGTTAACTGAGTCTGCAGCTAGAAGGAGGTCATTGGTTATTCTCAGTAATGCAGATTCTGTACTGTGAAGAGCTCTGAAACCAGATTGGATTTTTTCAGAGTTAACAGTTGGTTAAAAACTGCTTTTTCAAGTATTTTATAAAGAAAGGAGAGTTTGGAGATTGGTCTGTAATTACTGAAAGATCTGGATTCTGTGGCTGGTCTACTGCATGTTTGAAAGATTGGGGAACGTGGCTGGATTCCAGGAAGCGACTGGTAATTGAAAGAATGCTGGAGCCAATGGTGCCAACAACTTCTTTGAAGAGTTTAGTTGGAATAATGTTGAGAGAACAGGTGGAGGTTTTCATAGAAGAGATGATATGATGAAGTTCTGGTAAAGTGATGTTAAGGGAATTGAGAACTGCAGATGGAAGACGGTTATTTACAGGTGGAATACTATCAGCTCTGATGTCAAGTACTTTGTTTCTAAAGAAGTTTTGGAAATTCTCACATTAAGAGACAGATGCTTGTAAGCAGGAGGTGGGATTAGAGGAGGTGACACTAAAAAAGTGCCTTGGGATTATAACAGTTTTTGTCAATAAGATTAGAAAATTATTGAGCTCTGGCATTTTTGACAGGCAGCTAGTATTTATTTTATAAGAGATCCTTAAGAATTTGAAAAGAGATCTGCAATTTATCCTGCTTCCACCTCCACTCTGCCCCTCTGCACGCTCTCCTTATCTCTCTAATATTACTGTTATTAAGCCACCAATAGCGAGACAAGTTCCTCTGTGCTCACATGAGATGGTGCAGCCTCGATACTGGTAGTCAACCCAGTCGCCAGAATAAAATGTTGGCATTGCATGTTTCTGCAAACCATGGATACATTGAATGTCTATGTTTCAGTGTTGGCCATTATCGGTTGAATAATGATGTTTTATGATGTGACAACGCTGTGGTTAAGGTCTGGTTAGGTATAGGCACAAAAAAACACTTAGTTAGGGTTGCAAATGTCCCAAAGTCTCGCTAAAAACACCTGGTTTTGTCGGTTGAAACGGGAAGCTGCTGCTTTGATGCCTTTCCAACTTTCTTCCATCAAACTTTCTAGTCAACCGCCCAACCCCTCCTCCTCCTAATAAGTAAGTCAGCTCAGATAGATGCCATCAATAACAAAAGCCAGAAATTCAAAAGATGAAACAGGAGATAATGGAGCACTTGAGGGCATTTTTGTGCAACCCCACTACCTTCTGCAGTAGTCTGAAGGAGTGGCTTCAGCGAGAGGGGAGAGGTCATCAGGGGTAAGCCACGACTCAGAGATCTCACATTCAGCAGACCAAATTTGGAAGGAAGGGGAGGCGAGGGTGAAATTATAGTGCGCGTAATGGTGATAAGATTGTCATAATTTACTGAACAGGATACTTTGGAGACAAAATTACGGTGTCTGAGTGTTGGACAGATTGGGATGCTATTTACAGGTAGAGTGGTTGAATGTGAGTTGTGGTAGAGGATGAATTTGGCCAGATGTTGCAGAAATTTCACTCATAACAGGGACCCTACCAGTATCTTTACTATGTCTCACACAGTCTGACATTTTGCAGGTTAACCAATGCATAGTTAATGTTTGCAGAGAGCAGCTTTGCCCCCATGCAGGATGAACTCCTACAGCCACGGTCCTGGCATGGCTAAAAACTAGCGCTGCAACAATTTTTGTCTCGTTTTGTCTATAAAATGTTAAAAATTTTCAAAAAAAAAATGGCGTTTTGTCTGACCAACGGTCCAAAACCTAAAGATTTTTAATTTACTTTCACATATGACAAAGAAATGCAGCAAATACTCACATTTGAGAAGCTGAAACCAGAGAATATTTGGCCTTTTTGGTTGAAAAATGACAAAAACGATTATCAAAATAGTTGCTGATTGATTTTCTGTGGATTGACAAATCAATGAATCTTGAGTGTGTGTGTGTGTGTGTGTGTGTGTGTGTGTGTGTTCAGGTATTTTATCCGACTCTCAACGTCAACGGGAAGCTGTTCGTTGCCATGGACCAGAACGGGGTTTCTCCACCGCCGCTGCAGGGGCAGCTGCCTGCCTGCACCATGGAGAAGGTCAAGGAGGAGAGTGTGAGTACTGTGTCCTGAGTGTGTGTGTGCGTGTGTGTTCATGTCTGTGTGTGTGTGTGTGTGTGTGTGTTTGTGTGTGTGTGTCCATTGCAGTGGAAACAATGGTGAAACCTGCAGCCATCCAACACTCTGACATGTGAATTATGAATCAGCGCTTTGCATAACTCCACTCTGATATCATGGGCTAAAGACACACTCACACGCACGCACATGCACACACAACACACACACACACACACATTTCTACCAGCTCATATAACAATGCCGTGGTATTCCCCTCATCTGCACTCACACACACACACACACACACACACACACACATAGTGCCACTGCTATGGCATCACGGGCTCGAGCCGCACATACCAGCGAAGACATTTACTGAAGTGTCCTTCCTGTATGCACACACACACACTCCTACACACACACACACACTCACACACTCACACAAATTCATTTACGACTGAAAACTGGAAATAAAATGGTTGTAGTGTCTCTGCGTAGACCCTCGCAGCTTTCTGAATGGACATCTTGGAGTTTGGGTTTCCTGCTCGCCTCGATATGTCTCGGTTACTCGAGCCAGAAATTCCCAAATTTGGTCAAAGAGTAGAGTAGAGGAGTCTGGGTGGAGCTGAGGTTGGATGAGCAAGTAACAACCAGCATGATTGAGTGTGAAAGTGGCCTTTTAATCAAGGAAAACACACTTTAAACATCTTACTTTATATACTCTTAAGAAGAGATTTAAAAGTCGGCGTCAACACTCTTCTAGATGAGAAGCAGGTCGGTTTGTTTAAGTTCATTTGGTGCCTTTTTACTTCTGGAGCCTGTTGCAGTAGCTGTTGATAAAGTTAAACCTAACCAATGTATAACATCAGTGTTTACTAAGTGCAGATATACACATCACTGAATTAAAGCAGCAGCTGTGGTGATGTCAGCCAGCATCATCAGCACTAGGTGGACCCACGTCAGGGAATCAAATCCTGGAGACCGACTGCAAGTTAAGAAGCGCTCGACCTCACGTTATTAAAACTGACACACGGGTACAAAAAAGAGTCATCTTGCAGTGTAATATTAACAATGAGATCACTTTCTGATTGATTGAGAAAAATGATGCACTCACATGATGATGGTGCTAAATGACTTTGCACAGATATACACACTATTAGTACAGATTGCTTGTAAAATAACTTCATCACAAGCAGCATATTTATTTAATAGTATTTTCTCTCCTAAATTCATGCACAAATCTTTTCTCTACTCCTTTTTCAGGAGGTTTCGGTCCGGTTGTTTCATCTGCACCAGAGTTTAATTAACAGGTTTCACAGCCGCCTAAACAAACCACACAAAACCAGGCAAACACAGCAGAGTTCGTTTGAACCGAACCGAACAAGCTGGGTGAGAGAAAACCTGAAGTTCATCCAGTGAGTCAAAACCAGCCAAACAACTGACCAATCACAACAACATATGGAATCAATATTAATATCAATACCAACAGATATGACATCATACCTAACACACATACACACACACACACACACACACACACACACACACACACACGCTGCGTTATGTCCTTTTAGAAACAAGCAGCAGAGATGATAATCAGATCACACTCACACTGCATGACTCACTGACTACACACACACACACACACACACACACACACACACACAGAAAAGGAGAGAAAATCTGACTGTGTGTGTGTGTGTCCCAGTAATAAACTCAAACACAGGAACACACACTTATATTTGTAGCTTCTAGGTCCAGAAATATGTGGTTTCTTCTCCATCTCAGTTATCTTTTGGGTTTTTTTTGGCAAATTTGCACCATTAAAAGTCTGCAGAATGAACTCGTAGTAGTTCCTGTTTGCATTGTACTCATGCATGTACAGACAACTATTACTGGATTACTTTGATACTGAAGAAAACTTAAAAACGTGACGATTCTCAAGCAAGTTCTGGAGCGTCTCTGATTTCTAAGCAGATTTATGGATGTTAATTTGTGATGAACATCAGAGATAATAATGTCCTGTGTGGAAGTGTGAGGTGCGCTCAATCTAAAAATATGTTTACATGTTCTCGTGTTCGGATCTGACTGAGTTATGACCTTGAGAAAGTTCAAATTGTGATGCAAATTGCGACAATCGGTCGCCAAGAGTTTTAAAGTACCTTAAATGCCTCCATGAGCTGCTGCGTGTGTCACAGCAACTGCTGACTGTGTTGATAAGCTGTCAAACCATAATAACTAACTTCCCCCGTTGTTGTTAGAACACCGCTGCCGCCTCACAGTTTGAAAACCTCTCTCTTCATATCATTTCATTTAATCTTTATTTAATCAAACAGTCTCATTGAGATTGACGTCTGCTTTTAAAGAGAACGTTCAGTCATGCAGAGCTGCTACACTGATGGCTCCTAAATCTAATTTCTCTTCTCTGTAAATTGTTTCATGAGGAGAGAATAAGTTAAAGAACCACTATAGAGTCATTTAAGAGTGTTGGACGACACATTTTGCAAGTATATGAATTATACTTTATGTTTCAGTCAACAGAAACCTGTTCTGTGCCCATGAAATGTATTTGTGGGAATAATAAATAAACTCTCTGACTCTGTTTGCCCGCTCTGAATGTCTGCACGCTCCATCAACCTGCCAGCCATTCGGAGAACTGGACCACAGTAGGTCATTTCTAATTGGCTGTTTTGTCTCCAGTCTGATTGGTCAGCATCCCAGAAAAAGGGGAAACACTGGAAGATTGATGCAAGATAGATCTGAACTCATTTTCATCCAAAAATAATACCTGATTTTGTTTGAAGAGATTGTTTTATTCTTGGTTTAATTGTTGGAAGATATAATTTTCTGACATTTCCTCTGATAAGTTTTCCAGTCGAGCATCAGTGGAAACAGTCTCAGATGTACAGCGCAGGTAGTTTTACATGTTGTTTCATCTTCACACTTCCAGAAGCAGCTGAGAGGCAGACAGCCCCGGGTCACCAGGGATTATACAGTTTATTTTAATACTTGTTTACAGTTGTGACTTTTCGCCATCAGGCAGGAGGTTAAAGTATCATGAGGACAAACGCAGCAGCTCCACACCTGGAGGTGTTCAACCACCTCCACCTGCTGACAGCAACCGTTACATAAGAAGAAGAAAGAAAAGAAGAAGGGGGGATATAGTTGAGTAGTGGCAGCGATAAAATAGCTTTAAAAAAAAATGTTATAACTTTTAAGTTTTTAAGTAGGCGCCAGGTTTTGACAAGGACGATATCTCTGATTCTGCTGCATCCATTCTGATCCTTTTTAAAAAAATATATAACTGTCTATTTTAAGTCCCCTTTCAAAATACAGAACTTAATGAATTGCTGATATCAGTCGATACACACTAATGTAAAAAAGGAGAGTACTGTAACTTTTTTATTCTGCTTCCAGCGCTGCTGCTAGGAAAGAAAAAACCTCACTGCAACTAACGATGAGCTCGTTATCTATTTATCTACCTTATTATTTTCTCGATTTATCGTTTTGACCAGAAACTGTCAGAAATTAGTGAAAAATTACAATTTTTCCAGAGTTAAAGGTGCAATTCTGTCTCTCAGAAAATTATGTTCATATACAACTTAATCATTTTTCCAATTATGTTGCCACATAATCGCTTTCAAATCAATGAAACTACATTTATATATCTCTCTGAAGTCCTGAGGCCTGCGTGTGTTCAGGTTTAACAAAAGCACTTTGGTCCAGTTAGTGAAAGATGGTGGTTTAGCTTAAATCAGGGCTGTCAAACTCAAATACACAGTGGGCCAAAATTTAAAACTTGAACAAAGTCGCAGGCCAACATTGATATTTATTGATAAAAATCTTCCTCCGGATATAATGATGAACCTTTTCATATTGACCCAAACAAGTTTTGCTGTTCTTTCTGTTGTGAAACCAAACTTCTTTTCATCTCCTCGACTTTCTGGCACCTTTGAGTCATGTCCAGGTCTTTGAGTCATGTCCAGGTCTTTGAGTCATGTCCAGGTCTTTGAGTCATGTCCAGGTCTTTGTACTTGTCATGGTGTTTCGTTTCATAGCGTCGTCTAACGGTGTCCTCCTTGGTTATAGCCACGTTGGCTCCACATACAAGATATAAGGGTATTACCCTCTATAGGGTCTATGGGTTCTATGGGGTCTATGGAGATCTATGGGGTCTAGGGGTCTATGGGGGTCTATGGGGTCTATGGTGGTCTATGGGGCTTTATGGGGTCTATGGGGCTATATTGGGGTCCGTGGGGGTCTATGGGGATGTATGGGGTCTATGGAGATCTATGGGGTCTAGGGGTCTAAGGGGCTCTATGGGGTCTATGGTGGTCTATGGGGCTCTATGGGGTCTATGGGGTCTATGGTGGTCTATGGGGCTCTATAGGGGCCCGTGGGGGTCTATGGGGATGTATGGGGTCTATGGAGATCTATGGGGT
>NC_056553.1:2791290-2886290 GCF_910596095.1 Thunnus maccoyii
ATGTTTTATCTGTAATTTATCTGCATTGTCTTGTTTTGTTTTGTCCCGGCTGTGCAGAACTGGAGGAAGCTCATAAGAAGTGTCACCCGTGCTGGTACGTCTTCGCCCACCGCTACCTGGTGTGGGAGTGCAGCCCCTCCTGGCTGAGGGTGAAGCAGCTGGTGAAGATCATGGTGATGGACCCTTTCCTGGACCTCGCCATCACCGTCTGCATCGTCCTCAACACGCTCTTCATGGCCATGGAGCATTACCCAATGACAGACGAGTTCAACGGCATGCTGAGCATCGGAAACCTGGTAGGACGGATGGATGGATGGATGGAAGGATGGATGGATGGATGGATGGATGGAAGGATGGACAGATGGATGTTTGGATGGTTGGATTGATGTTTGGATGGATGGACGGACCGACGGATAGATGGATGGATGGACGGATGGACGGATGGATGGATGGATGGATGGATGGATGGATGGATGGAAGGATGGATGTATGGATGGATGGATGGATGGATGGATGGATGGATGGATGGAAGGATGGATGGATGGATGGAAGCATGGTTGAATGGATGTTTGGATGGATGATGGATGGATGGATTGATGTTTGGACGGATGGATGGATGGATGGTTGGATAGATGGATGGATGGACGGATGGACAGATGGATGGTTGGATAGATGGATGGATGGAAGCATGGTTGAATGGATGTTTGGATGGATGGACGGATGGACGGATGGATGGTTGGATAGATGGATGGATGGAAGCATGGTTGAATGGATGTTTGGATGGATGATGGATGGACGGACGGATGGACGGACGGACGGATGGATGTTTGGATGGATGTTTGGATGGATGGATTGATGTTTGGACGGATGGATGGATGGATGGTTGGATAGATGGATGGATGGACGGATGGACAGATGGATGGTTGGATAGATGGATGGATGGAAGCATGGTTGAATGGATGTTTGGATGGATGGACGGATGGACGGATGGATGGATGGATGGATGGATGGATGGATGGATGGAAGGATGGATGTATGGATGGATGGATGGATGGATGGATGGATGGATGGATGGATGGATGGAAGGATGGATGTATGGATGGATGGATGGATGGATGGATGGATGGATGGATGGAAGGATGGATGGATGGATGGAAGCATGGTTGAATGGATGTTTGGATGGATGATGGATGGACGGACGGATGGACGGACGGACGGATGGATGTTTGGATGGATGTTTGGATGGATGGATTGATGTTTGGACGGATGGATGGATGTTTGGACGGATGGATGGATGGATGGTTGGATAGATGGATGGATGGACGGATGGACAGATGGATGGTTGGATAGATGGATGGATGGAAGCATGGTTGAATGGATGTTTGGATGGATGGACGGACCGACGGATAGATGGATGGATGGACGGATGGACGGATGGATGGATGGATGGATGGATGGATGGATGGATGGAAGGATGGATGTATGGATGGATGGATAGATGGATGGTCGGATGGATGGACTGACTGTTGATTGGTACATAAGAAATTCACATATAAGCTCCTTTAGACCAATTGTAATTAAGTAAAGATTTATTTATAAGACGTTTTACAAAAGAATCAATATCAACAAAAACAACAAAATAGATTTTAGAAAACAGCAAACATCCGTTTTAGAAAGCGAGGAAATATAAGTTTTATTTGACCTGGATAATCTAAGAGTAATAGTAAAAGTTTTGGTGCATAGACAGGAAATGTTTGGTAACTGACAGATTAAAATGATTGAAAATAATCCCAATTATCCACAATATAACCACGAGGAACTACTTGTAAACTGATCAGTGAAAAATCTCTCATTTCCCAAACTGCAATGGTACCAGTTCAAATGGCAAAAAATAAAGCGGGAGCATTTAACAAGTGCAGACTGTTATTTTCAATTACAATCTGAAAGCTCTTTCATACATGAGTTAACCATAAATATTAAAACCAGACTTTATTAATTTAGTAAAATGTGCTTTTTCCTATTTGTCGGGGGTCTCGTTTAGTCTTTTCTTCACACATCTCACTAACTTTTTGTGTCAGAACATGAATCTCTTCACTAGAAGCCAGAGTCATAAACACTGCGTACACACAAAAACCATGCATACGTCATAAACTGCTATTTATAAACACAGAATTTACAAACATAATGTATCATATATATCATTCTTTTAATTTACATAGTCAACATGTTATTTTGCTGTTAATATTCTTTTTATTTTATCCTTAGTTGTGACACAGCTTGTAAAGTCGGTTCAGATATGAGCTACAAACTAATTATTGATTACATTTCTGATATATCACTGCTGACGACGGTTTACAGTCCATGTGATGAATTAATGATATAGACGCTATAAAGACCTGAACAGCTGTGTGTAACGACAGCTGTTCTGCTGTCGGAGAACCTCGCTGGTGCAACACAATCTGTGAAACTGCACTTCCTGTGCAGACTGGTGATATGAAAACGGCTGATTAAGGGCGCGTCTTTATTCATTTATGGCTAATTGTGGGAGTGAAAATGAGGCTTCTGCACATACAATGACTGAGAATTATTAGAAATATGCATGGTTTTATAAATCTAATGAAAGGAATGCATATATTTCCGTATTATGTCTCTGGCTTTATGCAAACACACAGTTTTAATCTTGAGTTTTATGCATGGAGTCCCCTGGTGTTTACCCAGCATGTATGTGTACAATAGGCAGACTTCAGGCGAGTCGAAGAGGAGGCTGTGAGATTTTGTAAAAGTGACAAGGAACAAGAGTTTTGGAAACAACCCTTAGACCTTTTAAAACGGCCTCAAACCCTTTTTGTCCAATTTTAAAACCCCAGGATTCACCCAGGAAAAAAACTAGACAGCGTTTCCGTTGCTTTTCTGGAACAAAGGAAAGTGTGTCGGAGTGTTTTTTTCTGTCTCTCAGTAGAAAAAGCGAGGTGAATTTCAGTATTAGAACTGACAGAAATGGGTCGGATAGCTTTAAACCACCGTGACTAACTCCAGTGTTTGACCCTGCAGGTGTGCTGACAGTCTGACAGACGCTGATAGGTTGATGCAATATGGTAATTGGTTCACCTGAGGTGCGAAACGCTTGCGGCCAAAATCACCATGTTGATCACACCTGCCCACACACACTAACACACACTAACACACACTAACACACACATTCATACCTGCCCGGCGATGTCAGGTCTCCTCAGCTCAGGCTGCAGGCGGCTGTGTGAGGCAGAGAATGGTAATAACGTTTATAAGTAGAAACAGCGGCTTCGGGTCAGCTTGCAGCAATTGTGTTCAATCAGGGGAAACCGGGCCCAGAGGCGGACCGCTGTGGTAGAGCTAACTGCATCCAGAACTCTCTTATAAACACCCTGAGATCCTAGTTTTCAATATATTACCCATCAGAAAATGTACAGACAAAAGACAAAATCTGTCGCCAATATAGATTCTGACCTTCTAAAAGAAGTCTTTCCTCTTCACTTTTTGGTTAAAATGAGGTTTTTTGTGTAGATTTGAAGTATTTATTGTTTATTTAAGTGTCCTGTATCTTTCAGGAGCCCAGACAGGACAGTGGTTTCTGTCTTAGCTGACAAATATCTCCCATAAATCTCACCAAAACATAAATCTCCATAGTAAAAAGCAAACTCAACATATCAGCTTCGGAAAACCAAAGCAAATCAAGATTCTTTAATTGGATCTTTTCAGGAAAACCTTTATATTTGCCTCCATTATCAGCAGTTAAGTACCAAATCTGAACTGTTATTCTACTTAAACCTGCATTAACTTTTTTTTTATAGCCGTTAGTTTTCAGCAGAAACCAGAGTTGGCCAAAAAAACAGCTGTTGCTGCTGCTGCCGAGTTGATGACACATCGCTTCCGCTCTTGTTTTTGTATAACAGGCTGCACATAGTGACCGGCCCACCAGGATTTCTCCCAGTAACCTCGATGGCCAGTCTGACTCTGGCAGAAACAAGCTGTGAACACAACACTGACACATCATCAGCTTTTAAGTTGATATTTTGAACTTGTTAGCAAACAGTTGCTTATTTCCACATCCAGCAGTTACAACATGATCATCACATTGATAATGTCAATAATTACTTGTGGGGTTCCTCAGGGTTCTATTCTTGATCCTTTGTAGTTTCAATCTGGTTAAAGCTGCTTGAAATTGTGTTTTTTTGTCCACTTGTTTTCAGCAGAATAGTCTCTAAACACGACTTCTGTCATATTATCAGCTTATAGAGTAGTTGTGGCTAACATGTTAGCAAACAGTTGCTTATTTCCACATCCAGCAGTTACGGAGCAACATTATCATTCATGTGGAGTCGTGTTTCTGTCCACCTGGTGAATGTAAGTCCAATATTCACTCTCTTTTAGCTCTGTTTTTACTCTCTACCAACTCCTGAGGGAAATATCTGGCTCTTTAGCTGCTAAATGCTCCACTATGTTCACTAGCTAGTCTACAGCTAACTGGTGTCTGTTTGCCGTTTGGTGCTGAGCAGGTAGTGTACAGTGACAAACGACACTATGAGAGTGCTGAGAGTGAACCAGAGCAGTAAAGAGCACATACTTTTGCAACATAAACAGTCCAAACTTCTCCAAATCAATTTAGAGCAGTTCAGGTGTCAGATGAAGGCTGAGTCATGTCACCAGGATCCGATTGCAGTCTGGAGTTGTTAAGTTCTTTGTCGGATAAAACCTCTAATCCTCACAGATGTTTACATAGCATTTAGCTCGCCTTGTGCTTGTGTGTGTTTGTGTGTGTGTGTGTGTGTTATGTAAGGTTGTGTGTAGAGGATCATGTCAGGACATTACTGTGCTGACAGAATCGATGTCAGCTAATGCTTTCTGTGTTTGTTGTTGTCGTTTGCTGTGTGCTCTTCAGCTTTTCTCTCTGGGTATATCAATATTTCCATATGTGTAAAGATCTAAAGGATGTATACGATCTAATGGAGGCTTTTATCCACAGTGCACATGTCCGGAGTGTACTTTACTGCCTCTGATAGTGGATGTACACAACATGGGTCGACTGAAACTGAGTTTTGTTGGCTGATTTTGGTTGAAATATATTTGTGTTAAAGCTGCTGATTGCTCGTCGGCCCTCTATACATTTAAATGAAATCACAAGGATGGACAAACACATTAATAAAACAGAAATTAGACAATACAATATATATACAATGTGCAGGCTCAGAGAAGGAGATATTGCACATTATTCCATGAGATTGCTGCACTAAAAGCAAAGGCAGTCTTTATAGGGTCCAGTTGGAAGGTTTACTTTAGAAGATCTTAATTTACCACCTAAACCACACTGATGAAACTCTGCATCCATCATCAAATGGATCACAAACATCTGCTATGTGAATTCAAAGTTCTGTGTCTTCTTTTGAGGAAACTGATCAGTACCTCAAAGGCAAAAGAAAGAGTCCTTCTTGACATCCGGACACAAGGACCAGAAGGCTCAACTGTCCTAACAGCCCATATTTCAGCAGTACACCTGATAAGATCCCCCAAAACTCAATAAAGCACCTGGACCCCTCCAGTATCCTTCCAGTAACCAGGACAGAAAACATACTGCTCCTCCTGGATATGAGTTTTGACACCCTGGCTGCATCATATGATACACTGATAACTGGAGCAAAACCTCTGGTCCACTTTCTTAAAAATGGGAACCACCATCCTGGTCTGCCAGCTCATATAGGGACTATCCCTGACATCCATCTGTGATACTGACCCAACAACATCCAGAGCCTCCAGCATCTCTTCTCACTGTACGACTTTGTAAAGCAGCACTTAACCAATTTAACATATAAAGGGCACATTACTATTCATGGAGAGTATGAGGAGGCAGACTGTGAAAACTGTTGGAAAATGTCATCCAGGAGGTTTTTTTTTTACAGAGAGGCTGCATCACAAACAGGCCCATGGAATGATGCTGTTGGATGCATGATGGGAAATGTGCGTCACCCATACGATGTACTAAAAGTCAGGATAAGTTCTTTTTAAAAATCCGTCTGTTGTGAGTCCTCCAATTTATTGAAACGCCTCTCCGTCCTGAGTCATCTGACAGTTTGCCAACAGAAAGTCTTTCTCCACGGCGTCCTTGAACTTGTCCCGCATTTGTGAATTAGGCTTTTTATGCGACCACAGAAGCTTCTGGTCTCCCTGATACGTGTCCTCTGATTCAGGACTACTGCAGGCTAACCAAACCTGAAAGGCCTCATCTGTCCGTTCGTTCACCAGCGCTTTCTTTTGTCTTCTCCCAACAGTCTGAACTATGAACTTTAGGTCCTTGCTCGACAGTTTATGAATGACTTGGATAAGAAGTATTTCCTCGCCTCCAGTTTTCCTTCCAGTCTTGTACGTATATTAATGAAAAATGAGCCTTAAAGTCATGAAGCTTTTTGTGGAGGGAGAGACGGAAAGAGGAAACTCTCAGTGCAGGTGTGTGCTTGTTTTTGTGACTCTTGATAAAGGTATAAAGGTGCACACACACACACACACACACACACACACAGTGAGTCATCTGCTGTTACTGTTATCTAATGCTGGGAAATACTAAACTTTAGCATTTTCAATTATTTTTGGGGGATATTTCCAGCAGCCTGTGAACGAATGAACAAAGAATTATTTATTTATTCACTGATTATGAGTTCCAAACATTAGCTTTTTCATAATTTTTTGCTGCTATGAAAAAAGTGAGTGTTTTAAAAGGATAAGGCTGCTGATTTTCTATATTTTCTTATTGTCTTATTCCTATGTGCCATAGACCTCAGTTGTTGTTCCAAAAACTATTATATTTACTAGCTTGTTGTGCTACGTATCACAACCTCAACACTGGAAATGTCTCATTTTACTCACATTTAATACTTGTTAGTAGATCGGTTCATTGTTGGTTTGGCTCTGCACATGAGATTTGTTGACAATAAGAATAATATTGATGAAATCTAGAATCAAACGAGCAAATTTATCATGAAATCAAACTGCATTCTTTGTGTCTGGCTGTTCTGAGCAGTCTAAACCCGCCAGTCAGTGTGTGTGTGCGTGTTGGTGCTTACTCATTACATCTGCCTGGTTGTGACAAAAATAATCACGTGTCACTCTCACATACACACACACACACAGAGTGCGTGTCATCCTCACTCTGCTGATGTTACTGTTATTAGTGAGTGCTGATGTCGACATCCCCTGTGTTTGAGCCACACACACACACACATGCTGGTCAGAGTAGCTTTTCATCCCTCAGTCAGTGAATCAGAGACTTTGCCTCTGCAGAAACACACACACAGTCCTCAGAGCTGAACACAGTTTCTGAGCTTGAAACAAGTCCGTCTGGATTTCAAACACACAATCATCATGATTAACGTTGTGTTCAGAACAAAAGCAAACCAAATTTTTGCGTTGCTTTACTCGCATGACTTTGACTATGGGGTCATTTGTGTTTATTCACCCCAAACAGCTGAAATATAGTACTGTACATTAGCTGTAAGCTAGCTAGCAACAACAGGCGTGAGTGTTCAGCTTCTGACTGGACTCACCAGTTTCTTTCTGTTATTTCCCTCCAGTCTCTCTCCTCTCTGCACATTCATGAAGCTCCGCAATACCTGCAAATTTTTCGCTGAAGTTGAAACATTGTCAACTGACGAGGATGTGAATTCACATCTATTCACGTCTTTGCATTGACTTTATATGTCGCACTGCATGAAAAGTTCACTTTGTGTTTGGTCTGAACCATAGACTGTATAAAAACATGGATGTAGTTACCGTGACGTCACCCGCGTTTTCTGAAGAACTCCCAGCCAATCAAAAATGGGCAAAGAAACGGGGCCGAATGGCTGAAACAAGCCACCTAGCGGCTGGCGGACCTGTCACTCAAAGCAGCCATGTCCTTCATTATGCATAACTTTACAGTCATGAAAGAGGAAATTAGCTACAGAGACCAAAACCGTTGTTTGTACCAGGCTGTAAACATGTTTATTTCTGCTGTAAAGTTGGACATTTTAACATGGGGGTCTATGGGGATTGACTCGCTTTTGGAGCCTCAAGTGGCCATTCAAGGAACTGCAGTTTTTGGCACTTCCGCATTGGCGTCATTTTACAGCCCTGAAGGTTGACGCCTGGTCTGAACACACGGATCCAGATCTGGAGTCCACACTTCCTGCTCCTGCACTGTTTTGGATCAGGTCCATCTTTAAATTACAATGAATAAAAGTGTCAAACAAACAGGACAAATATCTGATAACATGAATGACACCTGCTGCATCTTCAGGAGGTGATCAGAGTTCAGGGTCTGAAGCATTTCTGATGTCTCATGTTTTTGGAGGAGTACAACGATCAGCCTGAACAACTGAAAACTGTTCAACTCCGAGTGGATGAATGTTCAACATCACTGCAGCTTTTTGGGAAACATAACATACCTGCAAACAAGAACAGTCAACAGAAACATGAAGGAAAGACGGTTTTTAATTATTGTTGCTGACTAACAGGAAGTGTTTGACTTCACAAAGCGCTCCGAGGAACCCTAGAGGGACACTTAAAGCTTCAGACAACGGTTCTGCTATTATGAAGGCTTGAATGTAGCTGCTGGATGTTAGTTAGCATGTGTAGCTCAACTGTGATTAACAGCAATATTAAGATGAATTTTAACACAAAAAAACACCTCAGTGTGATCATGATGCGCAGTAAAAGCAGCACGTTAGCAGCAGCAGCTTCAGTCCTCCATCTGCGTCTGCACATGATGCGTTCAGGCACTGGTAAAGAGTGTAGGTCACCTGCATTTTAGCAGCACTCAGACCCCAAAATACAGTTATATGTATAAAACAGAAGAAAATACTGAACGTGACACATCTGAAACACCTCCAGGTGAGACGAACTATTAATGTTTAATCAAAACACAGAATATTTCTTACAAAAATGACCAGAAACTCACTTTTTTAAATAAATTTCATATGTTGCATGTTACTCAACATCTGCATCGTTTACCTCCCTCTGTTTCTCCTTTGATATCTCTAATAACACCATAAAATTCCCCCCAAATACTTTAAAACATTATTAAAATCATTATTAAAATATTATAATGAAACCTACAAATTATTTTACAGTTACATATTTCCAATATAATGTAATCCAACATTCACCTGCACAATTTAAACATTCAAAATAAAAATGATAAAACATTTTGTCATATATTAAAATAAACATAAGTGAATATATATAATATGTATTTATATAAGAAGAGGAATATAATAAAGTGAGCTGTATATCTGTGTGATGTTTCCCTCGGCGTGCTGTCGGAGGCTGCAGGCTGTTGCTGATATTTGACAGCTGAACTGTGTTTAACTTCATTAACGTCACTCTGCCTGACGTCAACACACTGTTACACACACACACACACACACACACACACACACACACACACACACACACTCTGCGCTGATCAGTAACGCAACGCTACGCCAGTCTGAACTAAAACACTGCTACAGTATAAAGAATCAAACCAGCAACCAGCCTCTCGGATTCTTACAGGATGATTCATTTCACATTTACCTCTTCAGCTCTGATGGGTTTTTTTTTGTCCTGAGAGAGCCTCCTTCATCGATACTTCACACACACACACACACACACACACACACACACACACACACACACACACACACACACACACTTTATCAGTGTGTGTGTGTGTGTGTAAGTGAGAGAAAGAGAGGCTCTCCTGATGTCAGTAATAATAACAGCATGATTGTTGAGTAGCTAATCAATGCACTACAGAGTTAATGAGCCCATATAAGAGGATCATCTGTGTGTGTGTGTGTACAAATGTGTGTGTGTATATATATATATATATATAAGTGTGTGTGTGGGGGGGGGGAGGGGGTTTTGACAGGGAGAGGTAACCCCAGAAAGAGCCACACACACACACACACACACACACAGAAATAGTGAGTCACACTCTATTAAAGCTTAGAAGTCACTTTTTTGTGAGACTTACACGCACACACACACACACACACACACACGCAAGCAGTGGAAAACACACATAAACAAACACACACACACACGGGCTGAGAAACGACAAACACAGACAAACACACGTGTGTCACGTAGCCGGTGTCACATCGAGGATCCCCTCAGTCTGGAACAACAAGCAGGGAAAGTGGCTGCTGCTGCTGGAAGGACACACACACACACACACACACACACACACACACACACACACACACACATAAACACACACACGCACACATAAACACACAGTTGCACACACACACACGTGATGTAAAGCAGAGCGAGGCAAACCCCAGACAAGCTGAGGTCTGCAGAGAGAGAAGCTTAAAAGATCAAACCACAAGAGCAAAGAGCCAAGAAAACTATTTAAAATTAGTTTGGTTTTTTTTTAATTACTAAATCCTCATTTTGCAAACTTAAAATTAAAGTTTCTTCAACTCTGAACCTGCTTGTTCCTTCAGCCGGATGTTGTTCTTCTTCTTCTCTGTGCAGAGTTTCTCTGAAATCATCTTAAATCTCATTTTAACACGTGAAGCTACCAGCAGGGTTTGTGACATCACAGCTGGTTTGGAGCCAATCGTGATCCAGTATGAAACTGACACAAGTGTGATGTGGAAACATGAAGCCTCCAGAGCAGTGAAGTACTTGTAGAGCTGCAACCAATGATTATTATTGTGATCAATGATCTTTTAGTCTATAAAAAGTGAAAAAGATAACATTTAAAAGTGTTGTTTTATTTGACCAAAAGGTCCAAAACCCTCAAAAATATTCAGTTTATTTTCATGTATGACAAACAGAAGCATCAACAGTCACATTTCACAGTGACTTTTTGGCATTTTTGCTGAAAAAATGGCTTAAATGATTATTCGATTGTATTAATAAGTTAATGTAAACAGTAAAACAATTTGAGACTAAAGCACACGACAAATCTGACATTTGAAAGACAACCAAAAATAGAATTTTAAAACATGAATACAATAAAATAAATGATTAAAATATAATAAATAATGGCCATAAAACATTCAAATCAAAAGTCAGAGTGAAGAGGTTTAAAGTTTAAAGATATCAACACTTCCAGCTGCTCTCAGCTCTTCAGGTCGACTGTTCAACGACTCCAACGGAGCATAAAGACTGAAAACTGCCTGATCAAAAGTATACTGACACAGCTAAACTCTGCTAACATGGCAGATATCGTTATCAAATAACATTAAACTTAATGAAATATTGAAACAATAGTCCGACTGGAGCCAACTGTCAATCCAACTGTCAATCAACACCCACACAGCAGACAAAAAGTCTTCAAATCTTATTAGCGGAGCAATAATTTCCTAAATGACCACCAGCACACTTATTTGAGGGTCTGAATTTAGAGATTGAGACCAGAATGACTCGTTGAAAACAATGATTGACTCAGTATTTCTAGAGAGAAGTTGAGGCTTTGTGACTGGTAGTCAGTTGGAGCAGCTAGCGGCCGTCTGTGACACTTAAAGCTGCTTCAAACTGAAGACGTGAAGCTGCTGCACGATCAAAAATAGAGAAACTTCATCAAGAAGCTTTGTAGTGATTTTCCAAAAAAACAGATAAATATAGATAATAATGTGTATAGTCGATAATGATGCGTTACCAGAGAACATACATCACATGTAGACACACTACTGAATGAGGCTAGCTTCAATGCTAACAGTGGATGCTAATGTTAGCGTAGCAGCTCAGTGTGCTGGAACATCCCTTTACTGTTTTATTCTGCAGCTGAACATTCGTTGGCTTTCAAGGAACTTGTGTTATAGGAGGTGACACGAGTGTGTGTGTGTGTGTGTGTGTGTGTGTGTGTGTGTGAATCTAACCCAGTCTGAAATGTCCGACCCTTTGGCTAACTCTTCCCTTCATCTAGCTTTTGTAAATCTGTGTGTGTTTAGGTTTGTGTGTCAGTGTGTGTCATTACCTGTATGTGTCTATATTTTAATATAGTCTCTGTGTTTTTTTCTTACATTCCTCAAGAGTAAAAATGATCTTTTTATGTTTTACATGGTGCTACGGTGGTGTAATATCAGTTTGCTTGTTTTTACTCTGTGTAAATTAGAGGTCCAGTTAGAGAAAATGTCTTGAAGCAAAGGTCCAGAAGATCATAATGTCTATAACTCTTTAGTGTGATATATATTTAAGTAGCCTCGTAGTTTTATCAACACCTGACTGTCAAATCAAATGGATTCAGTACAATTCAAAAACTTTTTGACAATATTTCTTGTTAACATAGAACTGAACATATATGTATGACTGCTGATATGTTTAATGTAATAATAATAATCTCATCTACTAAATAAAATAGGGCTGCATTTGGAAATAAGAGAAAATAAATAAAATGTTCAAATAAAGTGCTTAACTTCAGAAAAATAAAATAAAAGGGAGGAAAAGCTTTTCTGTTTCACATCTTGACTTTCTCTCCTTTTCTCCGTCTACCGTAAAGACTATAAAAGCTGCGCCAGTTAAAATAGAAACACCCCGTCAGGTTTTAAATGATTGTGTCTTCTGTCTTGGCTGTAGGTCTGGGGGTCCGTATGGTACGGCTTAGTGACCTCTGCAATAGACTGTTAATGATTTATTAATATTTTCAATGTTATTTTACATCATAGATGAAATGTATGAAGAGAAACAGTGGGGCAGGTGTGTTTCCGGTGTTTCTTCGGGATGGTTATAAACAGAACGCTTGATAGTTTTACATCGACTTTACAACAAACTGGGCCTCATGCAGGAAAGCAAACAGATTCATTCTCAGACCTGCTGCACGAGTCACTTGTTCGACTGAACATCACGTCTTAATCTGAATGAATGTGGAGGATTTAGGAGGATCACTGTTTTAGCAGCACGCTCAGCATCATTTTAGAAGTTTTGAACACAATAAACAACCGTGTGCCTCAAATATGTCAAATAAAAACTTATGTGTGACTTCTAACCTTTTCTTTTCTTTATTATTTGTCGTGTTTGATGTCTGTCTGTCTGTCAGGTGTTCTCGGGGATCTTCACAGCAGAGATGGTGTTGAAGATCATCGCTCTGGATCCGTATTATTACTTCCAGACCGGCTGGAACATCTTCGACAGCATCATCGTCTGCCTCAGCCTCATGGAGCTCGGCCTGTCCGATGTGGAGGGACTCAGCGTGTTACGCTCCTTCAGACTGGTAACACACTCACATTACACTTAAAACACAACATAAACACAGAATACTCACCTTTACATACAGATATGCAGACTGAAGTCATTTAAAGATGCATTAATTAAGATTTTAGACATTTACTAAAGATCAAATGAATATCTGATTAACTTGGTATCACTCTCGGCTATTCTGTTGTTATTCTGGTCCTGTGTTGTCAAAGTACAGTCCGTAACTCCGCCCCGCCGCCATCTAACAGAGGTTATAAAGTGGCGTGATTCAAACAGCAGGCATCCGTCGCTCTTCAGCCAGCGATGGATGATCCTGCAGCCGCTAGCAGGCAGACTGAAGAGAGCAGGACAGAGAAAGAGCTAAAACAAGGAGAAACACAGGTTTGACATTTGGGAGATGAAGAGCATTAAAAGATGCCGAAGGACTGAAACTAGCGTCCTCTGCCTCTCCTTCCTCTCAGCTGGAAGGACCCTCGCTGACCTCGCTCTCACTCTTCATCTGTTCTACATGTTTCCACAAATACTTAGTTTATTTCCATAACTGTTGCCTTCTTAATACCACCTTTGCTAAATTAGCTGAACTGCTAACGTAACTGTTATTATTTGTAATAGATATGACAAACGTAACGTAACGTAACCTTCGTTGGTTAGGTTCAGGCATGAGGAGTGAGATGATTGAGGTTAAGATAAGAATATCAGGGTCAGAGCCAATCAGAGGAGTCTCACTTATCCTCTAGTGGCTGGAAAAAGTTACTTATAGTCTCTTTAAAGTCATAAAAAAAACAAGCAAATTTAAAACAACAAAGCAATCTGCAGAGTTTTTGCCTGATCTTAACCCATAAGACCAACCCTTTCAATGTTCTGGAAAATTCCTTATAACAGCTTTATCCTTGATTTTAACTCATGAAGTCCTTAAGTGACATCTACTGAACATCCTGGTGCAGTCATGTGACCATGTGTGAATCTGTGTACCCATGACATCACTTCCAAAATGGTGGCGGTGTGCCTGGTCAGAACTAGCTAATTTTAAAAAGCTTGTTTTTTTGTTACTAAAGGTCGGTTTGCTTTAATAAGGCGTCCTGTATTACATTGAACCTGTTCTGACCACATTTCCTGAACAAATTGATATAAAACAAGTTAAATATCATTATGACATATATGTGACATAACAGAGAATTTCAAAATAAAATTCAGAAATGTGTTCCTTGTGGTCCATTTGGTCTGTTTTATATTCCCCATAATTTTCCTTTAAGGAGAAATGGGCCCAGGTTCTTATGGGTTAAGAAAAAAATCACGTAAGGACCCTTTATTTCCACTGTGAGGCTTTCAAGTTCGAGTTGAGCGATGAAAGTTGTCAAATAATCAGAGCGGTTCATAAGAGGAGAGGAAAAGTGTCACAGTGTGCAGGAGACGTGATGATTGGCTGTTGATGATGAGCGAAAGTCGAGGACGAACAAGACGAAGACGTCGGCGACATCTTCGACCCCCGAAACACACACACACACACACACACACACACACACACACACACACACACACACACACATACACACACACAAACACACACACACACACACACACACACATACAGTGATGAAAACACACAACAAATCCTTGAAGCCTGTCTGCGTCTGTCGCTGTCGATCTGTCAACGTGTCACTCTGGGTGTTGTCAAGTTCTGTCAGCGGCAAACACACACACACACTCATAAACACACACACACACACACACACACACACACACACACACACACACGTTTATGATTCTTTCTGTTTGGTTTCTTTTGTCCTTTTTCATTTGTCTGTTTTTTTCTTCTTCGTCTTTCCTTCCTTGTTTTCTGTTCTTACTGTACGTCTCTGCTCTCTTCTTCTTCTTCTTCTTCTTCTTCTTTTCTTGTTGTATAAACAACATTTCATCTTTCCGCTGCGAATAAGAGACACCTGAAGAGTCAACGGGAGCCAGAAGATGCTATAAACAAACAAAACATAAAACATAAAGCTCCATCTGTTCTGCTCTGTCAATAATCTACAGATTAAAATTAACTAAAAATATGATTTACACTCAATATTTTAAAGTAGAAACAACTTAACTCTGTTCATCTGACTGAAACTGAAACAGATTTTGACTTAATTGGAGAAAATTTTTGAAAAAAATCCTGAAATGTCACAAAAACGTTTGTACGCTGGAAAAGTTGGTGTATCTATAAAACAAACATAAACAGATTTGAGAACTCCAGCAACACTTTGACAACACGGTTGACCGACGCGTTTCTGCTCGTGGCCTTCATCATAAAACACATTACAAACAACATTTAAATGAAGTAAGTCGGGTATGAAAAACATCCAGACACATATCAGCCAACGGGGCGTCTACAAAGACGGGTTGGATATGTGGTCATGTGACTTCAGGCCAATCGTTGTCCAGGAAGGGACATGAGTGACGCCATATTTGGTCCATTAATTAGAAAGGTGCAACTAGGGGGTGGTACTTATATTAGAAACACTTTGATTAGGATAATAATAATAACAATAATAATAATAATAATAATAATAATCATAATAGTAGTGATAGTAAAGATAAAAGGCTTTATAAAGTGCTGTGTACAGAGAGAGCAGAAAGATGCATAATACAACAATCCATCATAAAAAAATATATCATGAATCATGTGACTTAAACGTCACCGAAGAGCTGAAAACATCAGATCTGTGTGGAGCGATGATGAGGAGACTGTAATCTTCCTCACATCAATACATGAAACTAACAGAAACGTCATATTTCCATCATGTTTTCCATCGTTTGAGCTCTTTTAATGACGTCATCTCGTTGTGTCTTCTTCTGCAACGGTTTAACGACACCAACTGGAGAATTCGTGCCACCTGCTGTTTATCTGCTAATATTTAACACAACAGTCGTGAATGGAAACGCTCAATAATTAGAATTTTCTTTTGACGATATTCTAGAAATTCTGTTAAAATTTGTGCAGACTTTGGATGGAAACCTCACTAATGTTGCTCAAGAACAGTTTATCAGAAATAATGTTTTAATTCTGTAATTCTCTCTCTCTCTCTTTCCTTCCAGCTGCGTGTTTTCAAGCTCGCTCGCTCGTGGCCGACCCTCAACACCCTGATCAAGATCATCGGGAACTCCATGGGCGCTCTGGGCAACCTGACGCTCGTCCTCGCCATCATCGTCTTCATCTTCGCTGTGGTCGGCATGCAGCTGTTTGGAAAGAACTACCAGGTCTGACCTCTGACCCCGGCGGCGGCTTCATTATTCTGATGTATAGATGCAGGTTAATCACACCTTCTTTCCCTCCTCTTCCTCCCTCCCTTCAGGACTGCGTGTGTAAGATCTCGAAGGACTGCACTCTTCCTCGCTGGCACATGAAGGACTTCTTCCACTCCTTCCTCATCGTCTTCAGGGTGCTGTGCGGCGAGTGGATAGAGACCATGTGGGACTGCATGGAGGTGGCGGGTCAGCCCCTCTGCATCCTCGTCTTCATGCTGGTCATGGTCATCGGAAACCTGGTGGTGAGTCACCCTTTGACCTCTGACCCCTGCAGGGACTGTTGTGTTTGCTGAACAATTGTCGGCTAAATTCTGGACGTTTATAGTTTGAGTGAACTGCTGTAAACCTGATGACAGGTGACCTTTAACATCTGACCTTCTGGACATGTGACAGTGACGAGCAGCAGCTGTTTTTAACCCTGAATGAAGAAGAGTGTTAAATAGTGATGAAGACAGGAAGAGGAAAGGATGAGGCTGTTTATTTTCTATATTTTTCTTAACGTTAACAAATGTCATGTTTCTTAGATATCTTTCAACTTTACAGTCTTTTTAGTGCCAAAGTTCCTCTTTTTGTTACTAAACTTCCACCTGCAGCTCAACAGGGAAACACAAAGACTGTAAATGTGTCAGATATCCACTTGATATGACTAACTCAGACTGCTGAAGCCTCATATAAGCTTCACAGAGACTTTTAAATGACTGTGTGGACACACTGTGGATTTTGGCCTCCATCACTTCCATTGAAAGCACATATGAAGGATCTTTTAATATCCAGTATGAACAGGAGGAATGATTACAGCGAGGCCAGTTTTTGTATTTATGATAAGATTTTTTCTTGACCAATGACCAGAATAGTCATACACTCTGTCACCGTGTTATTTATGGATGGAGTTATAGTGAAAATAAATTAATCCCCTTTTTGCTGGGGACCCCCTGGAACCCCCTGAAGGACCACTGGGAGGTCCCCGGACCCCACTTTGAGTGCTTAGATAACAAATGGTTTTGATATCAAGTAGCACTCTCTCTCTCTCTCTCTCTCTCTCTGTAACTGGAAGCATGATCGGCTCAGTGGTGTTTTCTTCATGTTGAACAAGCTTAATCTACCCCCCCCTCACCCACCTCCCCCCCACCCCCCCACCACACACACACACACACACACACACACACCAATGCAGAGAGTGCTCATCTAGCCAGGCAAATAGAGGAGAGGAAAGATTTTCTTTCTTCTGATAACAATCTGTCATCTCATCTTACACTGAACCCCCCCCCAGACACACACACACACACACACACACACACACACACACACACACACACACACACACACACGGTTCTCTGTAGCTCAATTTACCTGCCTTACTATAAAATGCACCCTCCCGCCGGCATGAACACGTCACATGTCTACACCTCTAAACACATCAATCAATCCATCAGTGTGTGTGTGTGTGTGTGTGTGTGTGTGTGTGTGTGTTCTAATCAGAGGGATTCAGAGCAGACAGGAGGTGGTAACTGGAGAAGAGAAAGTCCCTTTATCTGATGGGCAACACACACACACACACACAGAAATACCAGTCAAAGCTGACTTGCTTCATTGCACAAATACTGACATAATGAAATGATTCACTGAGAGTATTCAGCTAGCAGAAGAAGAAGAAGAAGAAGAAGAAGAGGAAAGAGGAAAGGAAGTGATAGACGAAGGTGTTTCAGGATGGAAGTGGAGGAAAGTAGAAAGGAAGATGAGGAGGAAGAGGAGGAAAACAATGAAAACTGGGATTAAAGCTTGATTGATTAAAGCAATACAGTAAACTGCCGTCACTCAGCCGTACTGACACGTTGCTGGCAGCAGTGAGCTCCGTCTTGTCCTCTTACAGCTGTTATCTGGTCACACCTGACAGACATTAAAGGTGTAGTTACAGTCATTTCAGCGGAGAAGAGATTATTCACTGAACTCGGTTGGTCACGCAGAGTTCAATCTTGTCCTCATCAGAAATATCCCAGCATTCATAGTTTGTTTGAATCCTTAAAACTTGTTCACGTCTTCCTGAAAAGTGACATCATGTGGTCGCCTGAGTTACAGCTGTAGAGAGAGTGTGACGTTGTTAAAGAAACAACATCAAAACACTGTAACAGGAAGGAGGTCGGTGGACGATTGTGCCTAAAAAGTGTCTGACTTTCACACTTGAGGCCGATGTTCATGTCCCATCTTCAACCATAAACTTCATCCTTCCCAAACCTAAACCTTTAGTTTTAATTCCCTAAACTTCACCAAACCTCCACTATGGACGTGGCAAATAAAAAAACACACTCAAATTTATTGTTTAATATCTGTAAAATACCAAGATTCATCTGTCAGTGTGTTTCCTTTCACCCATTTTTACGCTCATTTTCTATTTGTGCGTTAAAACGGAGTCAAAATGACAGAAATTCTTGAAAAAAAAAGTCGAAATATCGCAAAAAAAGATGATACATGAAACATCTGTCATGTTTTCCACATAGTTTTTTATCATATGAGCTTCGACTGCAGCTCTTTTAATGACGTCGTTGTGGTGTGTCGTCTTCTTCTGCAGCGGATTAACAGCACCGACCGGAGAATTAGCGCCACCTGCTGTTTATCTGCTAATAATCACACAACAGCAGCAGCAGTGGATGGAAACAAACATTCACAACATTTTCTTTGGGGTATTTTCTGGAAATTCGGTTAAAAATTTGTGCTACATTTGTCATTCAAGAAATACTGAAGGCAGTCGGCTTTAATTTGATAATTAATTTAATGATTGATAAGAAGGTCATGTAGAGAATTTGACAGGTCAAATCTGTTTTCACTAAATGAAACCACAGATTATATCACAGAGAACTGACGCCTGATATGAGACGAGAAGTAAAAGAAGTGAGAAGAGAAGGAAAGAACAAAAATATATGAATATGAAAGATGGAAAGAAAGAATTAAGAATAAATAATAAAGGAAAGGAGAGCTGGAATATTTCTTTATTGTTCTATCTTTTCATTTTGTCTTCCTCTTCTTCTTCTTGTCATTTTAGTTATTAATAAACAGTGAAGTGTATTGAAGTGTCAGTGGATCATGAACTACTGTGTGTGTGTGTGTGTGTGTGTGTGTGTGTGTGTGTGTGTGTGTGTGTGTGTGTGTGTGTGTGTGTGTGCGCGCAGCAATAATAGAGGCTCATTCATCTATTTAGCTTAATGGTCTCATGGATATTTAATAACGAGCTTGATAGGCCAGACAGCTTACACACACACACACACACACACACACACACACACACACACACACACACACACACACACACACACACACAGTCAACAGCCTCTTACTCTTCTCTTGTCAGTAGCAGGAATTGTATCTCCCCATGCAGAGGGATATGCTGACCTGACTGAATGAATATGCCCAAACACGTGTATGTGTGTGTGTGTGTGTGTGTGTGTGTGTGTGTGTGTGTGTGTGTGTGTGTGTGTGTGTGTGTGCGTGTGTGTGTGTGTGTATGTGTGTGTCATGATGACCGAACCTTTCCAATTCAGGTGATTTATCCCCCTTAGAAATGGCCTCATTTCGCACAACTCAGCTCAGCCTGATTGTGTGTGTGTGTGTGTGTGTGTGTGTGTGTGTGTGTGTGTGTGTGTGTGTGTGTGTGTGTGTGTGTGTGTGTGTGTGTGTGTGAAGGTATTTATGCATTCGTGCATTCACAGGTTTGTATGATTCAGTTTTTTGTTGTGAGATGTCAAGATGTCACATAACAGGCAGAGAGGAAGGAAGGAAGGAAGAGAGGAGAAGAGAGATGGAGTGGAAGGAAAGAAGGATACGAGGAAGGAAACAAGGAAACACAGAAGGAAAGAAAGAAAGACAGACAAGGAAAAAAAGAAAAAGGAGGAAAAACAAAAATGGAAGAGCCCAAGGAAAGAACAGATGGTAGATTAGGTACATACATAAGTAGAAGACAAAGACAAAGAAGACAAAACGAAAGAAAGGAAGAAGGGAAAGAAGGAAGGAAGAGAAGGAGAAAGGAAGGAAGGACAAGAGAAAGAAAGGAAGAAGGGAAAGAAGGAAGGAAGAGAAGGATAGAAGGAAGGAAAGAAAGAAAAACAAAGGCAGTGAAGGACACAAAGGAAGAACGGAAGGCAACATGGGAGGATAAATGTATAAAAGAAAGGAAGAAAGAATGGAAGGAAGTGAAATGATGCAAAAAGGACAGGAGGAAAGAGGGAAAGGAGGGAAGAACAGAAGGTAGCATGGAAAGATACATGGATAAAAGAAAGAAAGATCTTATTTTAATTAAAATACAATACTGCTGATGACAAGTGTGTGTGTGTGTGTGTGTGTGTGTGTGTGTGTGTGTGTGTGTGTGTGTGTGTGTGTGTGTGTGTGTGTGTGTATTAGTGTATTATATCTCAACATGAACCATCCATGCAGATACAGGGAGAGGTGGGGAATTGTCTCTTATCTAACACACACACACACACACTGGGGGTATGTCACTGTGTGTGTGTGTGTGTGTGTGTGTGTGTGAGCAGATGTTTAGTTTGTTCCTCTTTATGACAAACGAGCAGCTGAACGTGTTTCCCTGAGGCAGCAACTTCACCTGCAGCACACCTGCTACGAGACGCTGCTGCTCTTCTACTTTAAAAAAAAAAAAACTTTCTCCTCATTTTTTTTCTCTCATTAAATCTTTTCACCGACTTTAATCATCTCGGTTCTCTAAAGTCGCTCAGAAACAGTCAAACTATTCTGAAAAACAGCTGGATGGAGACGAAGCAGCTTCTTCTTTTCCCCCAAAACACTTGTATCAAGATCTGTGATTGAACGAACCAATCAGAAACCAGGAAAACAAAAACACACACAGGTAGAGAGGAAGCTGCTTGTATAACGTTTAAACATATAAACTCTGCATAAAAATCATTTCAATACATAAACTCGATCATAAGTTATCATAGGCAGGTTTATCTGAAGAGAACATTTCATAAAGGTTCATATAATGTTAAAAAAAACATTAAAAACATAATTTAAACCTCAGAAAACAGTTTAAAAGGAAATAAAAAGATAGAAAAACAGATCATTTAATATAACAAAGGTAAAGATAGAGGACAAACTGTAAAAGGTTATTTTCAATCATAAGTTTTACAATTATTTGATTATAAAAGTCACAACCGTGCCGACATCTAACAGCTTACAATGTTATAGCTTTTCCCACACTTCCCATTAAACTAAACACCATTAGAAGCTTTAGGTTTGTTCTTATGAATCCATTTTATTCCAAGAAACAAACAGATCTTTGTTGCTAATAAATCACCTTTTGTTTCCTCCTGCTGTGAAGATTTAATAAGTTTGATTTATTGAACAGGACAGTGTGCAGTATTAAGCATAAACGATGCACCGGAGTTAGCTTGAAGCTAATTAGCATCTGTAGTCCATTACAATCAAAACATACAACAACAAACAGTGCAAACAAAAAAAAACCCCACAAAGAACACACCGTACAAAATAAAAAGCACATCACATACACCCACAATGTCAATTAAAAATTAATAATGTAAACTAGGCTCATTTTTTTTAATTTGGCCTTGAATGTATTGATAGAACTACAGTTCTTCATGTAATCAAGTAGCTCACACAGCCAGCTGCTGAACACTGAAATAAATAAATAAACAGCTGGCTGCCCATTTAACTTAAAGTTTAAAGTTTATTTTCCCAGATGTTTTTAGCTACATGTCTTCATCGGATCTCTGAATACTCGGCAGGTTTAACTCATCTGTAGCTTGTTCTACAGGTGCTCAGGTACAGAAGATCTGTTTTCTCTGGTGCTTCAGTTTCACGTGTTTAGATTTATATGTATATATAGTTTCTACATCTACAAATCCTTTATATTCGTCAGGCGGTTAGTACAGATACTAACCCCAAAACACTCAGACCTCGGCTAAATCTGACAACGTTTAAGTAAGAAAAGACACATTCAGGATATTAATTGTACACTGTGTGGACTGTATGTGGACACAGGAACTTTCCAGCTGTATTTGATTCCAGTACGATGGGAACTGGGAAAAACTTTTCCATCTAACTTTCCCATGAGAAGCTTTTGAGGAGCTGACGTCGCTCTCCAAGGTGCTGATGCTGCTGTCGGCGGGCAGTTAGGGAGCGATCCTGGTGTTTCCTCTTTCTCCCATTAACCCACTACTGGGAGGACTGCTGCCAGGAGAACTTCGCTGGTCTAAATATTGACTTCACCTGTTTCCTAACATATAAATAAACCACCTGTTGTTGTTTCCTTGTTGCTGAGTCTTGAGTTTTCCATTCAGTTCCGTATATTTATTCCCAAGAAGAGTAATCTTTGTAATCTTTCCGTAGGTCGATGGTTGCTAAGTGAGACTAGTTAGATAATTCTGGTGGCAGAGGTGTTTTTTTTGTGTTTGCCAAGACAATAAACACCTTAACACTGCTTTAATCTCCTTCCTCTCATTGTACTTGGTCCTCACTTCATTCTTACACTCAGTTCCTCCATCTGTGTTTCCACCGTTGGAACGAAGGTAAATGAAGTTGCAGGAAGGTTGTTCTGTTCTGATTGTTCTTTCTAAAAATGCAGGAACTTGCAGCGCTGAACTCACATTTTACATCCACCATTTTTAAGAACCTGCAACTGTAAACAAATCTGTTTATTTTTGTTCATTGTGCTTCAACACAACGATATGGAGTTATAGAAGAAATATTACAATAGACGGACTGATGATGAAGTCCAGGCCTCGTTAGGTGTTCGTGCAGAGGACGACGTCTAGACGGCGTCACATTTACAAAACAGTTAATTACAATCAACAGGAAACGACTTGAATCTCCTCCATGTTTGCTGTTGTTGCAGTGTCGTGTAAATAATGACTTTCCACCGTTGTCGTTGCTTTATATGCCGTCATTGTTTCTGACAAAGAGCATCAACAGCCGTCAGCAGACTAATTAGTCTAATCTTTGTGGGGCTTTAGACCGTTGAATGAACCTTTTTGTTCCTTGGATCATTCCTGGACATTAGGCAGGTGTGTCCATATACTTTTGGCCATATCATGCATTCATGTCAGAAGCTCATGTTGTTTTCTTCACACTCTTAAACAGGATATAAAACCTTACAGCAGATAGATAAACACGTCTGTGTGATCCTCCACCTCTCTCTCTCCGTCTCTTTGTCTCCGAGTGGTTTACCGGTTCTCTCTTGTTCGCCGTCTCTCACATATGCGAACCGTTTTTCCCAGGGGGCTTTGCTCATGGGGGGGGTTTGTTGTGATGAGGAGGAGCGCCAAAAACAGATCATGTTACCGCTCATTCATCACCACCACCACCTCCCTGCTCTGAGGACGCTGTCAGGTGTGTGTGTGTGTGTGTGTGTGTGTGTGTGTGTGTGTCGAGCTGTCGGCTGTTTCCAGGACAGCAGCTGCTTCCTGGACTCACATCGACTACCTGAGTTGAACTTTTGCCTGATTCAGAGCTGACTGGAAAAAAGTCCTTAATGACAAAATCATTGAGCGAGCACGAAAAAACAAAATGAACTGTTCTTTCCAGGACAGGAAAAAGATTTTGTAAACACACGTTTCGGCGGCGTGCGAGGACAGAATCATGATCTTTTTGGCTGTTTTGAACCACATGAGGTTTTGTAGATTAAAGTGAGCAGTCAAGCTAATAATTTGTTTATATCCATCCAGAGCAGGATTTGACCTGGAAGTGAAGCACCATCTGGTTGGGCTGTTTTATGACCCCATTACCAACTGCTGGTTTTAACATGTGATTTGTATCTTTGATTCCAGAAGTGCAGGAGATACATGTCTTAAAATACATGCAATACCTGCAGTAAGACCCAACAACCTCCATCTACAGATCATGTCATACCGGGAAAAACACAGGTGTAATTAATAACATTAATCAAATGCCCAAAATGACCTGTGTTTATGTTGTGTCCTCTAGTTACCGTAGTAACACCTGAACCTAACCAGACTTTAACCACAGCGTCGTCACATCAGGTTAGAAGAAATGACATGTGGTCTTTTAATTTGAAGGGCTGAGATTTCAGGGCGTCGTATTGTACGTGTTATTGACTTTGCTTACTGGGACACCTAAATGGAACAGAGCCCTCGTTAATATTATTAGTAACACCTGTGCTTCTCCTGCTATGACGAATCAAAATGCAGAACCTGCTGCGATAAAGGTCTGTGAGGCTGACAGGCAGAACTCAGGGGAAAAAAGTCTGTAAAACATCATCGTTCATCTGGACTCGAGCTGCAACGACTAATCGATCCACAAGAGATGAATCAGCAACTATTTTGTTTCTTTTCTGTTTCATACGTGATAGTAAACTGAATGTCTTTGGATATTTTGGACTGTTGATCAGACAGAACAAGACATCTGAAAACATCATGGGCTTTACTGCCTGTATAAAAGGCATTTTTCACTATTTTCTGATATTTCATTGACAAAATGATTAATCAAAATAATCGTCAGTTGCAGCCATAATCTGGAAAATGGCAGCTGGACAGTCAGAGGACACTGCTCAGAGAGGGTTTTAGAAAGAAAATCAACACAAAACAATAAAAGCAAAAGGAAGAGAAACAAAAATATAGTTTTCGAATAGTGGAAATTACATCTGGATCATTAAAAAAAAAACATTTAACACAGACAAAATAAGAAAAGCCTGAACAGTCCAGCAGCATCAGTCCTCTTCACCTGGGACGCCATGTTTGTTGACAAGTACGTCAACACCACCGACCTCATCTGTCTGCTGAGAGTCGAGATAACAACCAGGTGAAGACTTAACGACTTAAAACTGACCTAGATGCTTATTTATTGTTTATACTGTACATGTACAACATTTCCGTCACAAACTTAAAGCAGAACGTAATGAAACTTTATTTGTGTTTTAAAAGGACACAAAGTCTCTGACAGACAGAGAAATGAAACAGAAATAAACAGCAACAGTGAAAAAGATCTTAAATAAAGGTTGAAAATAATCAGATTTAGATTAAATGTAAATTAACAAAATAGTTGAAGGAATATTAAAGAGTAAAATTGGGGAAAACGGGATCAAAATATAATTATTTCTCTCTGCTGTCCAGCGGCTCAGCTGTGTTTTGCCTTTCTCGTTTCACAGATTGTGTGTGTGTGTGTGTGTGTGTGTGTGTGTGTGGTGAAGGTTGGAGGGTTGGCCCACTTTTCCGGGCTACACGATCTGCTTAACTAGTTAAACGAGGTGAATTGGGGGGGATCAGGTGGTCCGCTGCTCCAGAAACTCACACACACACACACACACACACACACACACACACCTACACACACACACATACACACACACACACACATACCTACGCACACACACACACACACATACAGATGGCTCTTACTCTCAGCAAACATAAACACATCTGTAACCAATGCATGGATACACAGTACACACACTCTCACTCCAACTCTTCCTTCTCTCTGACTGTCAAACTCATCACCATCATTCACACTGGTTATAGAGGGGTTTCCCACCCAGAACAGCAGGTCTTTACTCCAGTTAGAACCAGTCAATTTTCCTGAAGATAAATCAGGTTTATTAACTGTGACTCCACAGCTTCACTGTACTGATGTCTAAAGCCTAAGTTGTACTTTATACCATAAAGTGTCATGTGACAGGTGCCGACCAATAGAAACTTGTCATTTGTTGCCAGACAAAAAAAATAAGACTAGACTCAGTTCAGCCTCTGTCTGAAACAGGCCGTTTTAGCTCCTGTCTCTTTAAGGCCCCGCCCTCCTGATGAGCCCACTCTGTTCTGATTGGTCAGCTTCAGGAAGGCTACGTTTACAGTAGCAGCAAAACTTCACTTCTTTTTTTAATTCTTTCTTCACTCAAAATATAAACTTCTCAAATCCATCCGTACGTGTCGGAGCCCAAATCCGATCCGAAATTTGTGAGTGAACAACGTGAACAACACATGCGTTAACCTTAGCAACAAAAGCTACTGACTGACGGCTATTTGTGGACACGTGTGAACAGTCTGACATCAGTTCAGTGAGGTAACTTGAAGCCCTGGTTTTTGACTTGCAGGGAGGATCTTTGACCATTTCCCCTCTAAGAAGGCACCCATTAGCATTAGAAGGCTAATGCTAATGTATTGGCTATACTCTGATTATCTTCCCGCTTCGCAGTGGCCTTTATGTATCTTGCAGCACAGCAGGTAAGAGAGCTTTATGCGAAAAAACCAGTCGGGTTCGGGTCGGGACGCTGAACTCTAGAGACACCAGAGAGAAACTGACCAAGAGATGCATTTATCTCAGAACCATTCGACAGGTAACAGCTACACTGTTATATATCATAATATGATTAGCAGCCTCCAAATGTATGCAAATCCCAACATAAATGTCACCCTAAGACTTGAAAAGTTGGCAGCACCAGAACACAGCAGCAGCAGCAGCAGAGACTGATCAATAACCAATAATTCATGACACATTAGTGGTGAGTGTATAGACAGCACAGAGAGGAAGGAGATCCAGCTCTACATGCCGCTGATCATCCTCTGCCCCCGAGGCTGGAGGGCAGTTAGCTTTTTTACAGCTAGCACTGGCTAACAGGCTAAAAATAGAGCAGGGTGGGGTTATGTCAGGGATCGGGCTACCTGCGGTGACAGAACTATTTTTATTCCCAATAGATAATTCATTCACACTGCCTCTCTGCACAGCTGAGATTGATCCCTCGTTGTCTAATGTCCCAGTCTAACATCCTGTTTGGACAGGAAATACATCACATGGAGGAGGTAATGTTATCATTTAATGAAGCCTTCAAAACTCAAACAATGAGACTCAATGAGAATAAAGAATTCTTCTTCTCTGATAAAACTTGAGAACCGACCAATCACAGAGCTTCATATTCTGTTGCCGTGCAGAAAATGAAGGGAAAAGTTAAAGGTTAGACCTTATAGAACTCAATTCATACATTTAACATTTTAGATTTGTTCACTTTTATTGATTTTCGAATCAGATTTTGGATCAAAACTGCTGTGACGTCTGTAGGAGCAGCTGCAGAGTCCAAAACATAGGAAGATATTTCTTTTAAAGTAATTTACTTTTATACTTTTTGTTCTCTGGTAGATTTAAAATGCTTAAAATCCTTCAGCAGATTGTCAGAATAAAGGTTTGATTTACTTATCTCGACACCTCTGCAGATATCTAATATTTAACCCAACAGTGATGTCACAGTGTACTGAAACACCCCGGTGTACACTTCTACATCACTGCAGCAAGGTGAGGAGCAAAAACAAGATGCTTTAAAGAGATGTTACTCTTTAAAGCAGCTATGATCGATATTTTTAGAACAATAGTGTCTCTGCAGCTCCTCTCGGCTTTACGGAGCTTTACGGAGTCTCAGCTCATTGTTTATCTGTCCGGCTGCAACTTTACTGTTCTGGTTCACTCTCAGTGCTCTCATAGCGTCGTTTTCACTACCTGCTCAGCACCAAACAGACACAGTTAGCTGTAGACTAGCTGGTGAACATAGTGGAGCATTTAGCAGCTAAAGAGCCAGATATTTCCCTCAGGAGTTGGTAGAGAGTAAAAACAGAGCTAAAAGAGAGTGAATATTGGACTTACATTCACCAGGTGGACAGAAACACGACTCCACATGAATGATAATGTTGCTCCGTAACTGCTGGATGTGGAAATAAGCAACTGTTTGCTAACATGTTAGCCACAATTACTCTATAAGCTGATAATTTGACAGAAGTCATGTTTAGAGACTATTCTGCTGAAAACAAGTGGACAAAAAACATCATTTCAAGCAGCTTTAACCAGATTGAAACTACAAAGGATCAAGAATAGAACCCTGAGGAACCCCACAAGTAATTATTGACATTATCAATGTGATGATCATGTTGTTACTGCTGGATGTGGAAATAAGCAACTGTTTGCTAACAAGTTGAAGGTTACTACTTGTTTCTGATGAAAACAAGCCAACAAAAAAAAAAACAGCTTAAAATACATTTTGAACAAAGCAGATTATAAATGAAGAGAGAGGATAATAAAAGTAAAAGAAAAGAAAAGAAAACATTTTATATGTGAGTTTTAGGACAGTCAGTGGTTATTTTTATATTAACAAAATAAAGTGAAGCTGCTGATTATTTGTGCGTATCAGCAGGTTAAACGAGTGAACAGATGAAACGGATGAAGACAGTCTTCTATCTTCAGCTCTGTCACTGATGTGTTATTTGCTTTTAGCAGCAAGGTCATTGGTCGAGCTGTTAGGACATGTTGCCATGTTAACCAATCAACAGCATTGATCTATTGGTGTTTGGGTCCGGGCTTTAGCCAATCAGATGCCGTCATTTTGGAACAGTGAGAGCGAGCATGTGACAGCTGGACACCGATCTATAACACAACACACAACACACACACCACCAGCTGGGATCAATACACACACACACACACACACACACACACACACACACACGTTTTTTTTCCTCTTTCACACACACACACACACACACACTTTATACTGTGTCACGTGCAGTACACACACACACACACACACACACACACACACACACACACACACACATTGTGTAATGTAGGTATTGATTACAATACCCAATATTGGCTCAAGTCAAACTAAAACTACCTCTTTTAAAACTTTTAAACATGTATTTTAAATACTGTAATAATGTTAAAGTATCTAATATTAAATATATCGAGTGGAAAAGTTTTGGTTGGAAATGGTTTTAATCAAAAAAAGTTTGATTCATGAATTTATTTGCAGTTTTATTTAGTATTTTGTGTTTTAAACTACGATTTAATTGTTGTTTTTTTAATTAAAAAGATGCCAATTCTAAGATAAAAATTAATTCACTTTGACACACACCAATAATTAATGTATTGAATCTGTTTTATAATTAAAATTAATTAAATAATCAATTATGTAAGGTTTAAATTAAAGAAATCAGCTTCGTTAAAGGACTAAAATACAATAAAATAGAAAATAAAACTCAGCAGTTAAAATTGAGACTCAACTGCTGCTGTTTTGTTTATTTAACAGAGTAATAAAAGTAATCTGGAGCTTCTAACATATAAATGTTCAGCAGTTTTTTAGCAAAGTTATAAAATATATTTGCAGATTTCAAAATGCAAATAAAAGCAGATTAAAACCTACTTTTGTAATTTATCATAAAATGAAAGTAAAAATGTTATTTTCCTAATGTAGTGGTGTAAAAAGTGAACATTTAAGTATAAATTCTTTAAAAAAACATTAAGTGTGTTTCTTAATTAATTTACACAACATGACACAACCTGTTTTATGTTACACACACACACACACACACACACACACACGCACAGGTCAAAGGTTACTTCCTGGTGTTAGATATTGACCCACTGGCCCGGTTTCCTCTTACACAACCTGAAACTGGGAAGCTGCTGGATCCAGTCGAGTTGTTACATAACAACCAACCAGCTGTGGGAATCCAGCCTGCGGGGTGTGTGTGTGTGTGTGTGTGTGTGTGTGTGTGTGTGTGTGTGTGTGTGTGTAATGTCACTGCCTTGTCATCAATACATGTATGTTTGTGCATCAGCGGTGGGAATGTTTGTTTGTTTGTTTTTTACAGTACCATTAAAACAACACCGCAGCCTGTCATCCTTTTCCAATAAGCAGATCAATCAATTACAATTAACATCATCCAATCAAAGAGTGAAACTAACAGAAAGTAACATTTGGAGCATTTAAAGCAACAATCCTCAATCCAAGTATCCGTTCACTCATTCACTGTTCCACTAGATAGTTTCTCAAAACATTAAAACATTAAATTGAGATTTTATAATCTTACTAATAATTGTCAGTTTGTGTTCAAGTTATTTATACTGTGTTTTATTTATACTATAATTAACAATACAGTAATTTTCACTTCTATAAAATACAGCACATTGTGATTGTTCGTGCACGTCACAGACACGTTTGAAGGCAAAATACAGCAGATAAATTTACACACAAAACCACTCAAATACACTGTAAATATAGTAAATTTACATGTTTTCATTTAGCAGAAGCTTTTATCCAAAGCAACGTACATCTGAGACTCATACAACACAAGCAGGCATCTAGTCAGGAGACAACAACATGAATAAGTTTAGGACCGATAGGACGTAGATGCCAACAGGCCGTGCAACAAGGCGATGATTAGACTGCATAGAAACATGTTTTTTTGTGCAGCGGTGTTCGGAACAGGAAATGGGAAGTGATTTCAAACACAGTCCAGATTACTCAGAGAAACCAGGTTACACAAGTAATCACATGTAATATAGTGACCTGATAAACCTGTGTACACATGATTTCTCTTCTCTCACTTATTTTAACTGTATTAGTGAAGGAATTTTTCTTGGTTTTATTTTTATATTTTACTTTTACTTTGTGTTAGACTTACGTTTCCAAAATAAAAGAAAATCACACAGCTGTTCTAGTGAAGCTCTGGCTCGCAGGCAGACATAAAAAAAGTGGAAAAGTCGCACACTCATAACTGATGAATTTATTTTATTATTGTAACAGATGAAGATGAACATTTTGGCAAACTTTTATTTTGAAGAGGTGTGAGTTTTGACTCCCTGATGCAATTTTGGATGTAATTATTTTAAATACAAGGACCAGCCGCTCTGTTGATACTTTAGCTGTCTTTTTTATACATATACATACATGTAAAAATGTGGTTAGAAGAAGTTAAAGTCCAAAAAATCTCTAATCCTCCACCCTGATTACCGGAACCAGGTTTGGTGTTAACATGGCAGCTAGGAGTTAAAGTCTAAAAACACTACAATACACAAGATATCGTACTTAAATTGTAGAAAAAAATAACAATTTTAAACTTTTCAAGCTTGAGACTTGATGTGTGAAGATGTTTGTGTTTCTGGGATATTTAACATATAAAATAAAGTTTTAGCCAAAGGCCAGGAGCTGCTTCCTGTTTCTCTGCAGCAGCAGCAGCAGCGTATGGAGCGTTCTGCTGAAGGGCCTTTGAGCCTGCAGGCGTGAGGTCCGCTGGCTGTAATCAGAGGAAGAAGCTGCTACTTAATCCACCTGACCTACACACACACACACACACACACACACACTCAGCAGTGGTTAAAGAGAAGCTAATCTGGCTAAGAGCAGCTCTCCAAGTTAGTGATCAGTTACCGAGAGTCTCAGGCATTATTCATCTACCTGCACTGGAAACTGTGACACCACAGAGAGAGAGAGAGAGAGTGTGACCAAAGATAGAGATATATAGCGAGAGAGAGGAGGAGGAGGAGGAAACAGACTGAAGATGATGATGTTCTTGTGATTTGTTTCCTGGTTTATTTATTTCTGCTCCTTCAGTTTCTGTGTGAAGCTCAAACAAGCATTTCATCATCAGTCTGAGTCCTACAGATGTTAACGCACGTCGCTGCGGATAGAAGCTGAAGTTTTCATCACAGACACAATCTGAACATGTTGGACAACATACTGATGATGTAGCTGCATGTTAACAGCGTAGCAACGTTAGCCTGTCGTTTGGTCCAGACTGAAACATCTCAACAGCTATCAGATGGATTTCCATGAAATTTTCTCCAGACGTTTGTTGTCCACAGAGGATAAATCCTACTGACTTTGATGATACTCTGCCTTTACCTCTAGCGCCACCATGAGGTTGATATTTATAGTTCAGAGTGAAATATCTTGACTACTGTCGGATAGATCGCCATGAAATCTGCTGTATAAACTCCTCAGAAGATGGTGTCTCATGACTTTGATAATCGTTGGTGACTTAATGTGAACGTTGCTGTGGATGAAAGTGTTCAGATGAATGAATGTGATCTTCTGTCTTTTCCTCTCGTTCCACCAGCAGGTCAAAGTTTTCACTTATTCAGTGAAATATCTCAACGTCCGCTTGATGGATTGATACAGAACTTGGTTCAGACATTCATGGTTCCCGGATGACGTATTCTAATGACCTTGGCGATCATTTAATTTACCTCTAGCGCCACCATGAGGTGGACATTTATGTTTTTTAAATTTCTCAATAATTATTGGATTTATCATTAGATTAGTGTGATTCATGGTCCCCAAAGGATGAAGTGTAAACTGTTTCAGACTGTCCAATACTTTGCTTTAGCTTATGACATGCTAACATGGACACTAAACTAACACGGTGGGGATGGTAAACATGTTATTTTCTAATCATCAACATGCTAGCATTGTTAGCATTTAGCTTAAAGCACCGCTAGTACAGCCTCTCAGAGCTGCTGGCGTGTCTGTAGACTCTTAATTTGCTGCTCTGATGTCCACTGAGGCTACCTGACACAATCTGCTGCCAGTGTAGCTGCACAAGCTGATGTGTTTTTGTAGATAATGGTGTAATTTTTCCGCGCAGGTATATAACAGCTGTTGCTGTGTTCCCGTCTCTCAAACTGAGGTTTTTAATGCTTATAAAACTGCATCCGACTTACTGGTAAAACTGACACAAAACACACAAGTCCTGACTCTTCCTCTCTCTCTTCCTCTGTCTCCAGCTGTTGAACCTCTTCCTGGCTCTGCTCCTCAGCAGCTTCAGCTCGGACAACCTGTCGGCTCCGGACGACGACGGAGAAATGAACAACCTGCAAATCGCCATCCACAGGATCACCAGAGGCCTCGCCTGGTGCCGCAGACAGGTACTTGTGTCAGATATACAGACTGTCTGACAGTCGGCGCACCTGTATGTACACCTGTGTGACTGTCTTGTAGAGCGCAGACAGTTTATATGTGTGTGTGTGTGTGTGTGTGTGTGTGTGTGTGTGTGTGTGTGATGCAGGTGGTGGATTTCTTCAACGGGAATCTGAAGCGTCGTCGTCAGAAGCGAAAGGAGGCGAAAGCCATGATGAAACTCAAACGTCTGAGCACCATCCACACCGAGGCCAACGGAGCCGTCATAGGTAACACTAGTACAGTAACATCTCTAAAATCCTGCATCGTACTGCGGTTGTTATCAGTGATGGATTACAGTTGTGGCATTCAAGGACGCTGGGACATCTGAGATTTGAGAGTCACACAGCAGAAATGATGTATGCACAACATTAAATGTGTAGGAACTCTGAGAATCAGGAGAAATTTATACAGATTTGAGTCCAATTTATGGACAGTGTGCAGGATTTTCTTCACAACCAAGTCAATTTATCAACGTTTTCAAATGTCTGAGCATCTTGAACACACAATAAGGAGTTTTTAAGACTTGACTCCCAGAACCAGTAGCGTAGTGTTTGTGCATCTTCTTCATATCTGTCTGTTTGCCTCTCAGGTCGTCACGTAGAGAAGTACGTGGTGCCGGAGGACGACAGCTACATGACGAACCCCAACCTGACCATCAGCGTCCCCATCGCCCCCGGAGAGTCGGATGTGGAGTTTCCAGAGGAGGAAGAGGAGGAGGAGGAGGATGGGGAGGAGGACCAGAGTGAGGACTCTGAGGAAGAAGAGGAGGAGGAGCAGGAGGAGGTAGGAAGGAGATCTGACTTATTGTCTGTTCATCTGACTGTGGGGTTTTCTAGTTCGCTCACGCACACACACACACACACACACACACACACACACACACACACACACACACACAAACGTGTACCTGTGTCTGATGTAAACAAGCTCAGGTGTGTGTGTGTGAGTCAGCTGTTGTTCCCCTCGAGGTTACCATCTAAAGATCTCTCAGCTGGTCCGTGTGTGTGTGTGTGTGAGCAGAGAAATGAACAATAATATATATATATATAATATTTATATATATATAAACACTCAGAAATTACACATTTAAATAAAATATGATGAACTTTCTAAAGGGCCAAACAAAAGAGGAAACAAGAGTGTTTCTCCTGAAAACAAAAACTGTGTTTATGTTCTTCAGAAGAAAGTGAGGAAAAAAGGTGTCAAGAAGTATCACCTCACATATTTATATCTTATATTTATTTATAATTAATAGGCTGAAAATCCACTGACACGTCTCAGCATAAGATTGTATATTTTAAATATCTATGTCGCCTTTTCTCTGACTTTGTTCTGGAGAATAAAGACAGCAGTGGAACATAAATAAGTACATTTATTTAAAGGTACACTGCAGAGTTTTCTTGTAAACAAACAAAAGTTTTGTTTATTTGGTTTTGTCATAAAACAAAAACCTACACATGACACACTTCTCCTCATATTCACCAGTAAAACTAACAAACAAAAGCACAACAGAGAGTTTCTTCTGCATATAACTGAAGTAATGATAAAGATAAAAACACTTAAAAGTTAAAATCACTTATCTCCATGGTGATCGTGGTCTGACGTCATGACAACGACAAACATGGCTGCTCCTCTGATACATTACTGGCTGAAAGTTGTGACTTCCAGATATATTATTATATATAAGTTGTGTTTTTATATTCAGTATAAACTCGTTGTTGAACACGTTTCCTTTCTCATAAAACATTTGCAAAGCTTATTTTTGAATCCTGCGTTGTTCTTCTTCTCTGCTTTTGTTGGTGCATTTCTGTGTTTTACTGCCACCTGTTGACCAGTGGAATGATGTGAAACCACTGGGAGGAATATGATCAGATTCTCCTGATACTTCAGTGTTTCCCCTAGAATTTTTTTCAGGCCTGGTGGTACGCACCAAAAAAAACCCCTAAAGGGACGAGATGCGTGGGACGGCATGTTTGCTTCGGGCAGGTTATATTTGCATTGAATGTTTGGTTTGCTCGTTATATTCAAGACTTAAAACAAAGTGGTCACAAGGAGAGGATGACTTAATAACCTGCCCCTCTCACTTCTTCTCCATCTGTATTTTTGCTTGACTCTATATTTGTTTGTCTGTCGCCTGCGTTAGAGCTTTTTCTCTTTGTAGGCGGCGCCATGCTCACGTTAGCTAACCTGCATCCCACACGCTCTCACTCTGCAGTAATTTAAAGGGTCTCTGATAGCAGAAGAGTTTCCCAAACACTATTGGTTATTGATTTCCAAATTAATGGATATTTGATGTTATTTTTGGCCTTCAAAAAAGGATTTATTTGGCCAGCTGCACCAACAAGAACCCCCATCTGGCCTGTACAATTGTAGGGGAAACACTGTGCTTTTCACACTTATTAACATCTTCTGGATTTGATATTTCCATAACATAAATCATGAAGTCTCAGAGTTGTTTTTTGCACAAACACCACCATCACAAACCCTCCAGGAGCAGCTCTGGGCTGTGGTCACATTCAGTATTACAGGATCATGTGACTCTGAGCTCAAATAATAATAAAACTTCCGCCTTCATACAGCAGCAGCAGCAGTAAACACCAAAACTGGATCCATCAGGTCAAATGTTGGAACATGATCTCCAGCTTCTTAACAACTGTAATCATCACAAGAAGCTAAAAATACTTCAACAAAAATATGATAAAAGTTGATTCAATGCAAACATGTAAATGAAAAGTATTAATAATATGAATAAATCAGGTTTCTGTGCTGTGAATCTCTGAGCTCATGAACACAGACTGTGTGTCTCTATATATAAACAGTATCTTTGTAATGGATGGACTGGCTCAATTCATTACACACACACACACACACACACACACACACACACACACAGTAAGAGGGTCCCCTCACATAGAATTGGAGGCCTCAGGCAGTGCATTATGGTCCGGCGTTTTTCTCACTCTGCAACGCTGTGTGTGTGTGTGTGTGTTAGTGCTAAAAGGTTGTATATTCATGTGTGTGTGTGTTAGTGTGTGTGTGAGTGTGTGTTAGTGTGTGTGTTAGTGTGTATGTGTGCATCTGTGGAAGTGATGCAAGTTTGTGTGTGTGAGTGTGTGTGTGTGTGTGTGTGTGTGTGTGTGTGTGTGTGTGTGCCTCCTGTCTCTCTTCATCTATTCACAGGACAAAAGTCCAACTGAGCCAAAGACACCTTGTGTGTGTGTTTGTGAGTGTGTGAATGTGTGTGTGTGTGTGTGTGTGTGTGTGTGTGTGTGTGTGTGTGTGTGTGAATGTGTGTGTGTGAGTGTGTGAATGTGTGTGTGTGTGTGTGTGTGTGTGTGTGTGTGTGTGTGTGTGTTGTTGTCACATTTTTCAGTCTAATATCTCCTTCAGGAACAGAACTCATAAAGCTAAAATGTCTCACTGTGTGTTGGTGTGTGTGTGTTTAAGTGTGTGTGTGTGTGTGTGTGTGTGTGTGTGTGTGTGTGTGTGTGTGTGTGTGTGTGTGTGTGTGTTCGTGTGTGTGTGTGTGTATTGAGGAAGCAGGAGGAGTAGAAGAAGAGGGAGAGGAGATGTTTAGTTTCCTCTCTCCTCTCTTTGTATCTAACATGAAATGACAGATTTGTGTCGTGCTGCGTGTGTGTGTGTGTGTGTGTGTGTGTGTGTAGTACACCTGTGCTGACTCAGTTCATCATCACCTCTCCTCTTTAATCATGTTGTGCACCTGTTCTCTCTCTCTCTCCATGTCCCTGTACTACAGTGGTTCCCAACATGAGGGTTGGGACTCACAAAAGTGTCACAAGATAAATCTGAGGAGTCACAAGTTAATTTACAGGATCGAAAAAATATCTGAAACATCAAAAACACGGTTTGCAGCACTAAAATGTTTCTACTTTTGCAGACTTTTCTGTAATCTTTGCTATTATCTTGTGAAGAGTTTTACCCTCCTGCCTCTAAAATATGTTTGTTTAACAATCTTACAAAGAAAAATCACTCTATTAATACAATAATGAATGAATTTTTGTTTCATACCATTAAAAATGGTTCATCCACAGTGTTTCTCCTATAATAGTACATAGTATGAGAACCCTCACCAGGCCAAAAAAATATTTTTTAATGCCAAAAATAACGCTAAATATCCATTCATTTGGAAATCAATAGCATTTGGTCGTCTCTCTGTAACGCTGTTCTGAAATGTGAGTTAACCTCTGTGTTGTTGCCATGGAAACTCTTGGTAGCGTAGCTGCTTTTAAGGAATATGGCAGTATGTAATATGTGTGCGTAGCGAGTGAGTGAGTGGTTGGGTGAGAGAGCGAGCGGCAGAAAAGGTTAACAGGAAGTTGTCAGTCTGGCGGTAAATGTTCAGTAGAGACTACAGTGTGTCTGCAGCTTCTCAAGACCAAGAAAAGTCTGTTGTTTCCCCAACTGCTAGAAAAGTGAAGGGGGTTAGCTTCAAAGTTAGCAACAATGGGTTAGCCTGACCCCTAAATTCCACCAAGCTACTGAACCATAGCAGAAGCACAAAAATCAAGGAAAATGACCAAATCAACGAAAGCTGAGCAAGTTAGCAAAATTGGGCAGTTTAGTTGCCCTGCTTCTGCAGTAATTACGGTAGCCTTAAGGCACTTTATCAGCTTTGACTAGGCTGCTGTAATTACTGAGTGCAACTGACTTTAAACAGCAGAACGCTTCCCCACAGTGAAGATGCTCCGCCTCTGACACGCTCCCGGTGGAATAGGGCGCTGTGCAGAGGACGGAGCAAAACCGCGTCGCAGCCGGAACGCGGCGCACACGCGCCCGGTGGAATCCCGGGGTAACCTGACGACGCTAAAGAGAGAAATAGAGAGTGTGTGCTGTAGACCTCTGTTGTCCAAACACTATTAAAACCACATCAAGGAGCCACAACGCTGCACGTCTGGTTATTAGATTTGTTGACATCACCAGCTTTAATTAACCCTTAAATGGAGGCACAAGATGATCACAAGCAGCAGATGTGATTGTACACAAACCTCTACTTCTAGTGCAGACAGGAAGTTGAGAGTCGAAGCACTTCCTTGTTATTTTGTTTTATTGAAGCCTCCCAGTCATCCAGGTCTTTGTAGATCCAGAAGGGTTCACTTTAGATTTCTTGAATCAAAAGGTTTCTTCAGTTCTGGTTCTTCAGCAGAACTGGATGAGAAGAGAAATGTCTTCAATGTCTTCAAGCCCCTCTGGATACTCTGATACTCTGCTGTTATTGCATTTTAAAACTTAATTATATTCATGTTTTCAGAGGAATTACACAAAATCGTACGACAACATAAACATTAATCAGTAAAATGTGTCGTTATACAAACAAGCAGCTCTATTCTGTTCGGATCTAGCTTCTCTTTCTCTGTGTATGCATGCAGCAGGAGCCGGTTAGCCATGAGGTGAAACATGCAAATGCGCACACACACACACACACACACACACACACACACACACACACACAGTCCCACAGGGCTCGGGGCGTCAGCTTTGAAAGGCTGTTAATTGTCGCCAACATGACTTTAATCAGAGTTTAGCTTCCACCTTCATCACTCTCTCTCACACACACACACACACACACACACACACACACATACACACACACAGAAGCAAACACACACACACACACACACAGAAGCAAACACACACACACACACACACTGACCTACTGTGAAAGGGCAGCGTAAATAGAACAAAACTCAGGAGCATATTTTCCCCCCAAAACGGCTGATGTCAACTTGGAAAGAGAGCGAGAGAGTGTTGTGTGAGATGAGAGGCTGCTGGGGGAGTCGGGACAGTAGAGGGGGGGGGGGGGCGGGGGGGGCATCACTGCTTTCACAACACTTTAACATCAAGCTTTGTTTCCAGTGTGTGTGTGTGTGTGTGTGTGTGATGACCTCTCTCTCCCTCTGTAAAATCTCACTTTATTTCTTTCTGCTATTTATTGACATGAACATCCAACGTAGAAAAGAAAAGACTAGAACAGACCCACGTTTTCTATCTTCATCCTCTTGTTCTTCACGTTACATCTTGTTGGTCTTAAACTCGCTGTAGATGTTTGGAAACTGTCAGCGAACGATGGAAACAGCTTCCCGGCATGATTCGAACTTTTCCTGAACCTGCTGAACGATCTGACCCAGTCAGTGTGGTTTTAATGGTAGTTCAGGAGAAATTTGGTTTGAAAACGACAGAAGAGGCAAAGACCAATCACAGCACAGCATATGATGACTGTGTTGTCTTATTGAAATGTTTTGTTGGAGGTTTAATAGGTTTTTTCTTTATCAGACTAAACTTTTATGGGATTCTTAAATATTTTTGCAATTTCAATGTAGTAATCAAATGTTCTTGAGTCCTGACAGTCATCTCTGTATTCCAGACAGTTCACCACTTGCAAATAATATTCACCTCTTTTGAACCACAACTATAGTTTTCCCTAATCTCTCCCCCATCCTGACCATAATCTATATTTATTTAATCATAACACAGTCTGATCTGTCAGTGTGTAATGTGTTTGGCTCGTAGAGATGAACCTACAGAGAATTATCAGAGACTCTGCAGCTCCTCTCGGCTTTACGGAGCTTTATAGTGAGTTTCAGCTCATTGTTTATCTGTCCGGCTGCAACTTTACTGTTCTGGTTCACTCTCAGCGTCTCATAGCGTCGTTTTCAGAGAAAAAGCTGTAAAAACCCGCTGTACACTACCTGCTCAGCACCAAACAGACACAGTTAGCTGTAGACTAGCTGGTGAACATAGTGGAGCATTTAGCAGCTAAAGAGCCAGATATTTCCCTCAGGAGTTGGTAGAGAGTAAAAACAGAGCTAAAAGAGAGTGAATATTGGACTCACATTCACCAGGTGGACAGAAACACGACTCCACATGAATGATAATGTTGCTCCGTAACTGCTGGATGTGGAAATAAGCAACTGTTTGCTAACATGTTAGCCACAACTACTCTATAAACTGATAATATGACAGAAGTCATGTTTAGAGACTATTCTGCTGAAAACAAGTGGACAAAAAACATAATTTTAAGCAGCTTTAACCAGACTGAAACTACAAAGGATCAAGAATAGAACCTTGAGGAACCCCACAAGTAATTATTGACATACATGTTGTACCTGCTGGATGTGGAAATAAGCAACTGTTTGCTAACAAGTTCAACATATCAACTTAAAAGATGATGATATGTCAGAGTTGTGTTCACTACTTGTTTCTGCTGCCCCCATGTGGCCATACATGGCTGTACTTGCCATACATAGATATTGTTGTAGAAAGAAATAACTTTAAAATTGTTGGTATTGAAAGTTAAAAATAGTTTTACTGAACATAATTTAGGGTTTTTTGCAGAATTGCATGCATTAACACACACGCAGGTGAAGCTGTTGCACTTCCCTCTCTGTCTTTTCAACATTACAAACCAGTAAAGACCAGCAGTGCTGCAGGTTTAACTGGAGATATTTTGGAGATTAGGTTTGGTCAGACGGGATTTAGAGTGAAACCACAGAATGACCCTTTAACAGCCATCACAGCAGCACTGACAGCGCCTGGATTATCTTTTACAACGAGGCGTTCTCTTTGAAAATGAGTCTAATCTATCAACACGTAGATTAGATGTTCATATTCGTGTCGCTGCTCATAGCGTTCGCTATCCGTGAAAGCTTTAAATAGTGCGAGCGTCCCACAGAAGACATGTGGTGGTAAAAGGTTAGATATCACATGATAACATGATAAATACCATCAGATATTTGATCGCATCATTATCAGATCTCCCAGTTGTTGACGTTGCTCTTCGTCATCACTGACTAATACTGTGGCTGCAGTTAGAATAAATGAGTCTGGTCCAGTACTTTTACACACACAGGCGTTTTCACTACCAGTTATAGACATGGCTGCTTTGTTTTTTTTTTGTTCAATACGTAATATTTTGACATCTAAATTATTCATGCTGGTGTTGTTTTGGGTGAGCCTCTTCGCTGGCTCAGCAACATGAATGTGAAATGATTATTTATTATTTCAAACAATATGTTTTAGCCAGAGCGCGACCCAGATAGGTAGTTAAATAATGTACCAGCAGGAAGGTGCTGCTGATACCTGAATATGGTTAGTCAGCAGCTTAGTTCAAGTACAGCTCGATCTCTCTCTCTCTCTCTCTGTCTGTGTAGTCTAGTCAAGGTGTTGCTGGGCGTTTAACCTCCTGCTTCACATTCAGGCTGCCTGGCTCAAGGGCAACCTGATCAGAAACAAGTTGGCTGTGAAACATGGTCATCCAGATATACAGAACAACACAAGAGTTGACCTTAGTGACTTGGATATGACTCATATGACTTCTGTGGTTCTGACAAGACTTGTTCTACTCGAATATGACCCGTGTGACTCGGACACGTCTGTAAGGACTCAGATCTGCTCTCTGTGAGTTAAACATAACCTTTATCTCTCTGATATAACCTTTATGACCACTTGGTGATATTATATTTTAAAAATCAGATCTGACTTGTGTGACTTGAACTTTTATGACTCAGATATGACTTTTGATCTTGACTCAAAGATCACCTCTTCAATGAAACCTTTATGACTCTGACATGACCTCCGTGACTTACACGTGACTTGTTTACCTTGGACATGATCTTTATGATTCAAACATGACCTCTGTGACTTGTACATGACTCCAACATTTATGATATCGACATGATTTTTTCTACTCAAAACATGACTTGTGTGACTTGGACTTTCATGACCCTGACATGACCTTTGATCTTGACTCAGAAATCCCTTTTTTGACTTGAACATGACTTCAAACATAACCTTTAGGACTCTGACATGACCTGCATGGCTTGCACATGACACGGACACGACCTTTTAAGACTTCAAAGTCACTTGTGTGACTCTGACATGACCTTTGTGATACTGACGTGACTTGTTTTACTCAAACATGACTCCGGCGACTCAGACTTTTTGATTTTTATGTCTCAGAAATGACTTTTGATCTCGACTCAGTTCCAGTCATGATTCTGACATCATGTCTTGCACATGACTTGTTTAACTCGGACATGACCTTTATGGTTCAAACATGACCTCTGTGACTTGTACATGACTTGTGTGACTCCAACATGACATTCATGATATCGACATGATTTTTTCTACTCAAGACATGACTTGTGTGACTCAGACTTTCATGACCCTGACATGACCTTTGATCTTGACTCAGAAATCCCTTTTTTGACTTGAACATGACTTGTTCTGATCAAACATTACCTTTAGGACTCCAGCAGGACCTGCATGGCTTGCACATGACTCAGACATGACCTTTTAAGACTTCAAAGTCATTTGTGTGACTCTGACATGACCTTTGTGATACTGACTACTACTTCTACTCAAACATGACTCCGGCACTCAGTTTTTTGGACTTTTATGACTCAGAAATGATTTTTTGATCTGGACTCAGTTCTAATCATGATTCTGACATGACCTTCATGTCTTGCACATGACTTGTGTAATTCCGACATGACCTTTAGGATTTGCACATGACTCTTGATTTCTACATGACCTTAAAGGCTCAGACAGTAACTTTTATGCCTTGGTCGTGACCTCTGACAGTGATTCAGATTTGGTCTCAAACACTTATGATTTTGACTCAGTTACATTTGTCAAGTAGATTTTTGGTGAAATCCCTGATAATCCAACCAGTGTTACAGAATTAACTTATCTAATAAGTGTAAAAGCCAAATTAAAGTCAAGATATTGGAGAGAAGAGTCAGAGTGAAAGACAGAGGTGGACAGACAGACAGAATGGTTGAGCGCTGCAGCAGCGTTCCAGTCTGATCTCAGGTTGCAGGTCACTGATAGCTGTTTGTTTTGCTTTTGCGCAGGACTCAATCCTTGTCTAACACCAACATATTAACACTGAGCTTATGTTTATTTATAGCTCTCTCTCTCTCTCTCTCTCTCTGTCTCGCTCTCTTTCTTTATCAGCCAGAATCAGGACTTTTAGATTCAGATTTTTATAAACAAACAAACAGTTTTTGCTGTAGAAATGTTTGTTGTAAAGTTTCTGTAATTTGATGTGATTGTTTTCATCATTGCAGATCTTTGCTGGATGATGTAATAATGTGATCCAGACTAAACTTATCTCAACTTCTACTGATGGACAGACAATCTGAACAGCCTGTTTTTTATATATATTATTATATTATTTGTCACTGACGTTTACAGGAAGTTGGTGAACAAACATTTACTGAAGAAAAAGCAAATCTAGACGCGGTCACATGTTTATATTTGCGTTAGCTTGTAAGGATTACAACTTTAAATTCAGCAAATACAATTACAGTCACTAATCCCAGTAAGACTCTGTTACTTTGATAACTTGTTTGATGGAGGGTTGATATCAGTGGACTGACTGCTTCAGTATGTGTTAGCTTGGTGTGGAGGCTGTAAGGACGCAGTTAGCCGCCACTAAAAGAGGAGGAATGTGACTGCAGGTAACTAAGGTTGTCTGCATGTTGTGTTTGCTAGCGTTAGCCACTGATAAAGCTACATCCAGGAATCAGCTGGTTTAGTTTAGTGAGAATAATATAGTTGTGAAGTTGGAGGGGCTGCTGGTTCTGGAAGTGTTTTTCCTCAGTCTTTATTACTATTTCAAATTTTTCTTTAAACAATCTCCTCATATTACTGAAAACAGAAACTCAGGACTCTCTGAATAATGTAATAATCCTGTAGGTTTATATTCTGACCACCAGTTTCAATTATTTCAACTTTGTTTCTGAGAAATCACATTTTGTCCGTGATTCTGGTGGACGGCTAAGAATACTACGATACCCATGAGCCTCGGGTGCGAATCAGAGCGAATAATAAATTCAAAATTCTTCGTTGCTAAAGTTGTAAACAAAACGTGACGACACTGTCACCAAATTCACTCAAAAGTGACCCAGAAATTAAAACTGAACTGATTCACTCTGTAGATTGTGATCATAATCATGCAGTCTGTAACATTAAGCTAACTGTTGATGGTCAGTAAATACGTCCAGACTGTCGGCCGGCTGCTTGTTAAACCACAACGTCTCCTTTTCTTCTTCTACATGTGTACAGAAGACGTAACATGTGGGTGTTGAGGTTTTGAAGTTGTTTAAAAGTCACATTTGATGGAGCTGACAGCTGAGTAAAGACAGTAATGAGTCATGTAACCAATTACATTTGCCTTTAAGTGGTTTTTTTGTGTGTCATGCCAAACATTTGGAACATCCCACATGGGATTACCAGACACTACTATCAAACAAAACATGCATCTTCCAGTGATACATATACAGAAGCATATACAAAACAAAAATTAATTGTTTAAAAGAACTGTTAGATATCTACAGATGATCTTGATAAAAGGCTGTTTTTCTCTTCTCTCTGACTAACTGGATAATTTATACAGAATGTTTCATATGTGAACAGCAAACTCAGTCTTTGTGCATCATCCATGTTTACAAGATCAATATCTATTTTTATCCTACTAAACAAAGCATTGTGCAGTTCCCAATGAAAAGGACTGTAGGAAACAAAATTGAACTAATTTTCTATCATTCAGACATCACTCAGACTGATTTTCTTCTTCTATATTAACAAACCATCCAGTTTCTACTGTCAGCAGTAAAATACCAGAACTCAGCTGGACACATACAGATCTTTGCTTTATAGACAAATATATACAGCATAATTCTCCGTACCATATACAGTTTTTATCATTGTAAATATACACAGTTTTGGTTTAGTCCATATATCATCAGCTCACTGCTCTTTACTCTGAGCAAACACAAGCTGTGTCTCAAATCACATGTTTCTGTTAGTACACTTTCATGTAGTACACTGTGATCTAGGGATGTGCCCGAATACAAATACGTTATTCAGCAAAGCACAAATAGTGGGTTTTTTTTACAAATATTTGTTTCATGCAAATATTTTAAAAATTATTTGTTTTCAGGAAGAAAAAAAATCATGTTAATTACCAGGTTGGTTACATCACTATCTCAGTGTCTCTCCTCTGCTCCGCTGTGACGTCTATCAGTAGGTCTCAACGAGGGGAGTCACATCCACCTGCTACATGACGCACATTTCCTAATTTGGACATCACTCCCAGAGTTGGGGGTGTTCCCCAGAGATAAAGCTGAACTACTGACACAAATGAAGCGCTCCCAAGGGAACACTTCATGAACACTTATTGTAATTTTCTAAAATTAAAAGTGTAATAGAAAACAAAAACAGGATTTTTAAACCTCTTTCCACTTTTATTCAAATACAAATACAAATACAAATAATTTTTCTGCCTCAATAAATACAGATACAAATACAAATACTGGGCTCTCTGCACATCTCTACTGTGTACACTATATATTAATGGCGTAGTGCGCGAATTTCTACAGGGTAGTGTTTTCTCAAATCAAACACAGCCGTTGTGCACTTACCGGAAATGACGATTTCAAATTAGCATTAGCTAGCGTTAACGTTATCATTAGCGCTACCAAATTACCAAAATTACCATTACAGGCTGCTAAATTAACCCAAAAAACATACTGATGGCTTATATCCAACAACAGTATAGTGATGCTTAGTGCTAAAAAACACACATGTATAACTTACATTTGTATAATGTGGTGATGTTCACCGTAGTTACAACGTACCCGGCCGCCATTTCCAGTTGGAAAAGTGGTCCCTCCCCTTCCGCTACGTAGCCAAGATGGCGACCATTGAGGGCGAGAAGTGTCCATAGTTCCACACTCAACTTTTTAACCATTTTGAGTGCATTTTTCCATAATCCTCAGTGTGAACGCACTTATGAGCTCAAAATGTTACGTGTAAATACAAAAGTGTGCAATTTGAGACACAACAACAGACTCTCTGAACAAACAAATATTGACCTTTCGTTATTTAAAATAAAAAAGCTTCACCAAACCCAGAGTTGCAGAATAATAATGTGCACACTTCTGTTGACCAAGAGCTCAATAATTTGTTTATCCCACGAGTAATTACGGATTAATTTGCAATGTGTTATTAAGTTATTACATTTTCTAAGTAACTAGTCCATCACTGACCCTTTTGCCTCCTAAATGCTAAGACATGTGCTGGCTTCCTGTTTCTCTCCCTGCTGTAACTTCTTGTTTTTCTCCTCTGCTATTGTCCTCTCCACCTCTCTGTATCTCTCGCCCTATCTCTCCTCTCCCTCCAGGTCTGTTGTATGTAATTTATTTTCGGTACACAAACAGCTCACTGTAAATAGAAGCTGTTAAGCCGCTCCAGCACTCTGTTTTAATAGACCCCGTGTTTGGTTATGTAATGATTAAAAAGCTGGCCTGAGCTTTAATAGCACCATAAATCACCAAACCCGGTTTTACTGTCTCATAAAGCTTGAATCAGTTGGCGGAGGTGGGCACGGTCAACAGCCAAGGTCAAAGGTCAGACTGGAGTGTTTACAGGGGCAGTCATTAAAAGTTGCCCTTCATATACAGGATACTTGCTCTGAGTATGCGGTAGACGCTGTCAGCAAAGTAACCACACATTCTCAAAACGTCAGAGAGAGGTAGAAATATCGTTTTAAACCATTTTAAAATGGTTTAAAATCAATATTATTACATATTATTAATGAACAGTGTTTTATAGAGTAATTCTGCTTGTTTATAGATTCATATTCTCTACCAGTGTTGGGCAGAAACACATTATTACTGATCCCAGTAACGCTCTCTTACTTTTACACTTGAGGGTTGGCGTGCTTGCTGTCTTACAGGGTTAATGGAGGTTGATATGTCTCTGTGTTCAGCTGACAGACACACCAGAAGAAGAGGAGGAGAAATGTTTATTCACATGTTGTGTGTTCTTGCTAACATTAGCCACGGGTACGCCTACGCTCGGCAGTCGTCTGACGCTAATCTCGTTCAGAGTTCAGGGGTGTGAATCGTGCAGCTGCAGTCGAGACTTTCTGGAGTGCTGCGCGCAGTCACTGAGGCTACGCTAACGCTAACTGTTGGATGGTTAATAAATCCTTCCAAACTGTCTCCTGCCTGCTTGTTAAACCGCAAACGTCTCATTTTCTGTTTCTATATGTGTTTAATACAAGAGATGCAGGCTGCTTTTCTCAGATTTCAGTCACAGAAACTTAACAAACATACATTCAAATTAAATCTTTGGCAAATCAACGAAGCCAAAAAGCTCCTAAAAGTCAGAGGCTTGGAGGGTGGAGTATAGTGAGAAATGTCAGGTTATAATATCTGTGTTTTTATTCTCTACCAACTCCTGAGGGAAATATCTGGCTCTTTAGCTGCTAAATGCTCCACTATGTTCACCAGCTAGTCTACAGCTAACTGTGTCTGTTTGATGCTGAGCAGGTAGTGTACAGCAGCTTTTTACAGCTTTTTATCTGAAAACGACACTATGAGACGCTGAGAGTGAACCAGAACAGTAAAAGTTGCAGCCGGACAGATAAACAATGAGCTGAAACTCACTATAAAGCTCCGTAAAGCCGAGAGGAGCTGCAGAGTCACTGATAATTCTCTGTAGGTTCATCACTACGAGCCAAACACATTACACACTTCTTTTATATTTCAAAATATATTTTGAAGGCTGAATCTGAGGCTGTAATGAGCACCAGAGAATCAGACTGCGGTTAAAATTGGATTCAGAGGACTGGAAATGGTTCAGGTCAGGTCAGCTATGAGACTACGTAATAAACACTCGGGACTCTATATGAGTGTGTGTGACTTCTGTCCCAAACTCTTAAAACCTCTCATTGGCTATTATAAACACCTGAGCTTGTGTGTTTATAACTATATTCTCCTGCATTAGTGCCAGGTGTACTCCACAGCTGCTGTGTGTGTGTGTGTGTGTGTGTGTGTGCTGCCCTGTAATGACAGCTTGTAAAACTGACTGTGACCCCCACTGCCCCTCGCAGTCTCTAGCCGGTGACCTTTGACCCCTGCAGAGTTCAGGACCCCGCTAACAGATGTACAGGTGTTGCCTGCAGAGACAGGTGGACACAGCAGCTCTGCTTTGATTCTCTTATCTGTTATGAAGCAGTCGACATCAAAGCATCTTGCATCTTTCTCTACTGTCTCTACAAACAGAATCGAACAGAATAAACAAATCTGCCAGTGGGTTTATGTTATAACCCTCACTTTTAATTACATAATGTGATGTTTTATTTCAAAGATGCAAAAGTAGCAAAGCCACAAACATACTCATCATTTCTTAAATCACTTCAAGTTAAACATAAACAAATAAATCACATCATTGCCATGAAGAAGGAGCAAGTCAGACGTGTGAATAAGAGTTGTTGCATATTCAAAACACTTTGTTATTGCAGTTTGGAATAAAATTCTGTCCCTGAATTCACAGAAAATTGACCCAGAATCTGAAACTGAAGTGATTAAAACTGCTGAAATGTGTGAAATGTTCGTAATTGGACTTTTTCTTAAATGAGACATATTCTGCTTTTTGTGATTTTCTGTCATTTATATCCTGTCAGATGTTAAACATGCTTAAAGTTTCAAAACCTGAGGTTAACGTTTATAATAATGACTTTTCTGACACGTGTCCATAAACGCCAATCGTCTAATAATCTTTGTTGCTCCTGAGAGTTGAACTGAACTGATGTCGGATGTTAAACATGGTCAAAGTTCCAAAACTTGAGGTGAACGTACGTAGCGATGCTGCCTGCAAGTCAAAACTCAGGGCTTCAACCTGCTCTGAACGCTTCGTTTGTAAAGTGACCTCTACTTCCTCCTCGTGATGACATCAGTTTGTTCGCACCTGCCCATAAAGGCCGTCTGTTCTGTGGCCTTGGTTGCTAAGGTGGTTGTTAAGGTGGTTGCTAAGGTGGTTGCTGAGGTGTTTCCATATTTCAGATGTGATTCAGCTCCAACATGTACGGATGGATTTGAGAAGTTGACATTTGGAGTAAAGAAGGAGAAAAAGAAGTGAAATCCTGCTACTATAGTTTGTTTACGTAGCCTCCGGAGTCGGAGGAAGCTTCCTGAAGCTGACCAATCAGAACAGAGTGGGCTCATCAGGAGGTGGGGCCTTAAAGAGACAGGAGCTAAAACAGCCTGTTTCAGACAGAGGCTGAACTGAGGGGCTGCATAAAGGACCAGTAGAAGATAAATAAGGAGTTTTTAACTGTAAATCATGCAAAGATATTCCAGTAGAGCCCCAGAATATAAATATAGAGCTGGACATGTGCAGAGTACGTCCCCTTTAACCAACATGCACCCTGGGAGTCGTAGTCGACCTCTCTCCTTCAGGTTTTATGCCCACGTGTCTGTACCTTTAACTTTTTTTTATTAAAGAACCAGATATTTTTAGCTTTTTTAGCATCTTTTTGTACTGATGATTAAACCAGAAGCCTTTCATGTTCATCCAAACCTTGGCGTGCTCCAACTGTTAGTCACCTAACATTATCTGCACACAAAATGAACAAGACCTTCACTTCATAAAAACCTGTGATGCTCAGAATAACTGTCTACATGTGGCCGACTGAAATCGGCTCACTAAGCTTCACATGTGATGAAAACAGGCGATTAAATGTCATATTGTCATGTACAGTACAATATTTATGTATTGTTAGAGTATCTATAGTACAGTAATCTTTACATAATTCACATCCACAACACATTATCTGTTTCAGAGAGTCTGCATTTCTGCCTCTATGAATCTCTGCTGTCTTCTTTTTCATCTGGTTTCCTCTTTGTCTTCTTCTCCTCTTCTGTATCTCTCTCAGTCTGCACTAATGATAAAAAATCTTATTTCTGCATTTGTTGGCAAAAAAAAAAAAACGGAACAAACTATGTTATGTATGTGCTCGTTATCAGTAAACATGCCATTCCTCCTGCCTAGTGAAGATGAACAGCTCAACTCTCTTGGCTGTAACGGTGAATGAATGAAATGTCTGCTGTCGCTATGGCAGCCGCGGGCTGATTTACCTGAAACAAACACCTAAACACACCGCGCCGTGTGGGTCTCCGGTCTGCCGTCTGCGCTCGGCTGTGAGAAATGGAAACAGGATTTTACAGTCCTGAAGGAGAGAGAGTGTGTGTTTAAAGATAAAAGGAATATATCGACACCAAAAGCAGAGAGTTTACGGCTGTGTTTAGGTTAATTTAAAGTGTGTGTGTGTGTGTGTGTGTGTGTGTGTGTGTGTGTGTGTGTGTGTGTGTGTGTGTGTGTGTGTGTGTGTGAGGCACAGTCCCTCGCTCTGATGTCCCTAATATATATATAAGTAAGTGAGTATAAGTATATAAGTATAGAAAACAAACACACACACATACTAAACAGGTTAAAACCTTCCAACATCATACTGGAAATATGTTTTTACTATAACTGTAACTCTTCTATTAAATTTCAAACAAAGGAGGTGAGAATTTTTTGTAGAAAATATTTAAGATGGTACTTTCTTACTTTATTAAAGGACCAGTGTGTCAAGTGTGTAGGAGAACCTACGGTGGCTGCGAAAAACGTGAAAGGTCCTCTCTAGATCCAGTGTTTGGTTTGTTGGACCACCTAACATGGTGGTCCAACATGGCTCTGTAGATATAAAGGGTTCCGCTAGATGCCACTAAATTCTACATTCTGGTCCTTTAACCAAGCTTTGACATAATTCTGACTATCGGGCGTCTTTCATATTCAGAGCAGCTGCCCTATTTAGATAATAGAAAACGCTCAGAACACAAGAAACAAATCAGTTGTCATACAGTAAACTTTAAGGACACAACGAGACTAACCACCAACACTTTATGCCCTTTCATGCTGAGTTTACAATGAAATATAACCAACAGTTATCTGTTCAACTTACAGGAAGCTCATGAAGGCTGTTATTCATTCTCAGATCCTATTTTTCGATTGTATTTTGATATAAATATCAGTCTAAAAGAATCTGAGTTGACAAAAAAATCAGATGGCAGTTTGCTCAATTATTATATTATTATATATTTTATTACACAATTATCTATTGCTTAAAAATAAATGGACCGTGAGGTCAAGCATCAACTATAAAACCATTTTAGGAGTTTTAACTTGGAGTCTCAAAGAAGAATTTGACCATTAAACATCTCTGCATTAAGGTGTCAAGTCATTTTTAAAAGATTTATTCCAGTTTTCATAGCTTTAACCATCATATCTCAGTAATAATAACATCGTACTCCACCAAACTGAGATCTGGGAACACTGACATCACTGAGAAGAAGTAAGACAGGCGAAGAAACGCGAGCAGTCAGCTTATAAACAAACCTCCAGGCTGCAGAAACTTATCTGAAGAGTAAAATCAGTTGTAATAAACCTCTCTGCTAAATCTCATTCCTTTACTTTGATGAAAGTAATCTGATTACATGTGATTTATTACTTAGCGGGACCTGAATGTGTTTCCCTGTCTTCAGCTCCTCTCTGGCTGCACAATAGAAACAGCTTATGAATAGAAATACATTTAAACCGCTCATTATGGACATCAACTGTCAGGAGGTTTCGGCCCAAGGCTGCAGTGTGTGTGTGTGTGTGTGTGTGTGTGTGTGTGTCAGAGTTTAGGTGTGTGTTCATGTCTGTTTGACTTCACCTTTTTGTGTCTGTGTGTGTTTTTGTGTGTCCAAGGCTGGCATTCGTCACAGCGGCCGCTCTCTGTTCCCAGACTCTGAATGTATTCATGAGTTAGCTGTTGACTCAGGTTAGACTTAGCTAGACCTGTACACACACACACACACACACACACACACACACACACACACACACACACACACACACACACACACACACTCCCTGCTGTGTCTTTGTCCAGACATTTAACAAAATTTCCTCCCTCATCCCTCAGCAGAAAAACCTGTCTCCTATCCCTCCATCTCTCTGGTCCCTTTGTAAAGTTAAACTCCCATGATGCTTAGCAAACAGGGACTTTTGAAGACAGCTGGGATGGGGAGGGTGAGGCGAGAGGGGGGGGGGATTTCCTGACGTCTAGTTTTGTCCAGATCTCAGAGTCAAAGTGAACAGACGGCAGTTTTCCTGTCAGTGGGAGGGAGGGTTTGGAAGGTGACGCCTCTCTGTTTTCTCAGCCAGGATTCCTGTCAGTTATGTAACATTAAATCTGACTCATTCAGCCTCGACTGCAGCAAAACGACGCTGATGATCACACAACCACAAACTATACTTTATACAAATAACACCGACGACAACACTGACACTAAAACCAATCCAAATGCTATCTCTAAACAGCGCTGGAAGAAGTATTCAAACACTTTTTATTAATGTCAACAAATCCTATGAAAAGGCCAAAGCCAACAATGAATTGCTATAGAGCGCCATCGTTGTCCAAACACTATTAAAAACCCGTTAATGATCCACGCCGCTGCACTGGGTGACATGTTCCTTCATCACCATGAACACACTCTAAAGTTTATTGTGACTCAATCCCTCACACTCCTGCTGAAATACTCACTAGAGCATCAAATGTGGATTCATCCGCCGCTGAAAATAGTCCCCCAAAAGAGAATTCTTTTCGCTGCTTCGCTGCTAAAAATTCTAATTTATTTATGTGTTTATTTGGGTCTATTTCAGCTCAAGGCTAATCACCCAAGAGTCCATCTTAGAATCACAAAAGGGCCATTTTCAGAAATACTATAGGCCTATAGCACACATAAACATACGCATACGCATACGACTATGGAAACATATTCTACTACAATGAAACCTCCTGATTTATTGACCTACTGTATTTAATAAGCTTTAAATGTGTTTTTACAGTTCAAGTCTCTTTGATGGGAGTACAGTGGATTTACTGAGTTATATGCTCCTCTCTCGCATTTTTCCTGCAGCTAATTGGATGACCAGTCAATCCGAGGAGGGTGTGATGGATCCGATGAATTGTAAATGGTTCTGATTGGTTGCTTCTTGCTGTTTTATTCAGCAGAAAGACGACATCAGCCTATCGGAGGGTAGCACGGTGGACCTGAGGAAGCCAGGAGAGGAAGAGGATGAGTACTCAGAGATGGCTGAAGAGGCCATGGACCCCGACAACTGCTTCCCCGACTGTAAGTACAAACACACACATACACAGTTATGAGGACTCTTTAACATTGGAGACCATTGTTCCCAATAATTGACCTGTACAGGGCAGCCACAGCCGATTTAGACAGTCGAATAAAGTTCACAGTTTAGAGGACGAGGCAACAAGGTCATACATAAATATATAATTTACACTTTAATACAGTGTCAAAACAAACATATAATGATTTAGAAAAACACCAGCTTTTATGGTTTGAGCCTCACATTAATTTCAGAGCCAAACATTTAGTGCAATTTAGAAAATTGATTAATCAGCTTTATCAAGGAAAAGTGCCAAACACTCATCTAGTTTTTCAAAAATGAGGATTTGCTGCTTTTTTGTGTTTTGGACTGTTGATCAGTAAAAACAAGTAACTTGAACCCATTACCTTTCCCTCTGGGAACCTGTAATGCTAATTTTTCACTATTTTCCGGCATATGAACGACTGCAGCTCAGGAGGTAGAGCGGGTTGTCCACTAATCGTAAGATTGGTGGTTTGATTCCCGGCTCCTTCAGTCCGCATGTGTCCTTGGGCAAGATACTGAACCCCAAATTGCTCCTGATGGCTGTGCTATTGGTGTGTGAGTGTGAATGGGTGAATGTGGTTTGTGGTGTAAAAGCGCTTTGAGTGGTTGGAAGACTAGAGAGGCGCTATATAAATGCAGTCCATTTACCATTTACCATTTGAATAATCAATTGATTTAGTTCCAACTATAGATGTAAGAAAGATGTCTGCCAAGTAGAGATCCAAAGAAATGGTGGTTAAGAGCGCTGTCTACCTCTAAAATATTAATGCTAATATGTAAGCAAACAGCTAAAGTGGACTTTCAACTCTAATCTCGTCAGCAGTTGTTTCGCGTTCATGCTGGAAATAACGCAATCACCAGATCTTTAGAGGTCATCAATCAGACTTCCTTATTTACTACTTTTTCCACCTGATGTGACTTTGTTTCATGAGCACTGGATAAACTATAAAAGAACAGTTCTGGCAGTTATGTGGATGATAAATCTTCATCATCATCTATAAAATTAACTACGATAATAAAAATGGGTTGAATGTTCACTCTTGTGTATTTTTTATCTGTTTATTCCACATGCTTTCACTAGCCACAAGCCCAAACCACCACCCACTCGCCCCAATACTTTCATAATGAGATTTATGACTAACCTAGGTGAAAAGCAAACAACTTGTTTCCTTCCTGACTCAGCCGGTTTAGTCCAGGAGTACAGAGATTTGTCAGTTCAGCAAAGCTAGCGTGGCCACGATAGAGAGATACAGGAGCAATAAAACACACAGGGAGAAAAGGAAGACTGGGGGAACACTGGAGTATTATTGGGCTATAACTACTGCCAGTGAAAGTCTAGTTCTAAGAGAGCTGAGGTAACATATGAAGTATTGTTTTCTACTGGAGAACATTTACATCTGTCACTATGCAGATGACACACAGCTGTACATTAACATATTACTCAAGGATATTATTCCTATTAACAAAGTCTGATCATCTTACCTCATCAAAAGAATGTCTACAAGATAATTCAAAGGTAGAGAAAAGTAACAGCTCTGAAAAAATGTCTGACTTAACAATTTATAACTACACTTAATGACTCCAGTGATCGTTGTTGGACATCTTTGGCCAACTGTCACCTGTAGTTTTTGCAATGTGCACAATGCCAGAGCAAAGCAGGATTTAAAGCACCATTTACATGTTCTTATCAGACATATAATCAGTTTGTATTAATGATTGAAGAGTGTCAACAACCCTGAAATATTCTGGTGGACATACGATCACAACATTAAAATGTTTTTTTAAATTTTGATGTGTTAAAGTGTGCTAGGAAAAAATGCTACACTGACTAATTACTGTTTATTTTGATTTCTCCAATAGGTTATAATTATACTGTCTTGATTCAATCAATAATTTATGAATTTTGTTGTAGACATAACGGTCTGAAAATTAGAAGATGGAAATTATAAGACTCTGTTTGCTTAAAAATGTATGAGCTAATTCTGGATCTGGTTTATGTTTATGGCATCTTGTAAGCCAGTTGGGAATAGTTGTCTACAGCACACAATTATTATTTTCCTTTTGAGATTTCCTGAATAAATAAAGCTTAATAATACATTTAAATAATGTCATCATCCTCACATCATCAAGTTTAATCAGATTTATAGTGGCATAAAAGTAAAAAAGTAGTACTATCTTCTTGGAGTACAAATACAGACCGCTAACTAGTTTTTCCTCTTACATCTCGAGTGGGTTGGTGTAGTGTGTCACATGATGCTTTCGCTAGCCACGAGCCCAACACACCGCCCACTTGCCCCAATACTCTCATAATGAGATTTATTATCCTGTACTGACTAACCCGGGTAGAAAGCAAACTTCTTGTTTCCTTCCTGACTCAGCCAGTTTCCTCCAGAAACACAGAGATTTGTCTTAGACACAGTTTAGCACAGTTAGCATGGACAACATATAGAGACATAGGAGCAATGAAAGAGAGAGCATAAAGACAATAGTTTTGATTATGGTTATTTTTAAACTTCAAATTCTGTTTTTTTATTTGATATTGCTCATTTTCTCTTTAAGAGGTAAACTGTGTTGAAAAAAAGCTCAGACAGAATCAGGCCAGCCAGCTAGAAAACCCTCTCCAAAGAACAAACACAACAAAAAAGTATCCCCAACACCTTTCCAGTGTGACATACAATATTTGCAGCTAACAAATATTGATCAATTGACCTGACATCTTGTAGTTCGAATGAATATATGTAGTTAATACAAATGTGCATCTACACATAATCTACAAGTAGATGTCTCCTGCAAGAGTCGCTCAGAACATTTTGTATAAATATGAGATTTAAATTGATAAACAGGCAGACAACACCATTATTCAGTTATTCGTAGAACAATTTTGAAAAATGGTGGTTGCCTGCTGACAAGGCTACACAGCTTGTGTTTACAGAGTAAAAGGTTCAGTTACGATCGAGTAAAACCAGAGGCAGGCTTGTTCCTGTTAGAGGTGCTCTGGATGAAAGTGTGTGCCAAACGGCAGATGTTCTATTAGCTTTGATTCATTTAGAAGATTGATGCGTCCATCACAACCGTCCCAACACACCGCCTGGTTCCTCCTGATTCAGCAGAGTCCTTCACAGCAGGCAGACGTTTGTCACCGGCTGGACTCGGATCAGCCGCTGGAGCGCCGACAGAAGGAGGGATGAAACACGGAAAGAATCTCTCGTGTTGTTGCACAGTCTTGTCAGCCGCAAATACACGACAAGCGAAGAGAAGGAAAAACAACCAAAATACTGAAAGAGGGAACAAAAGAGAGCAAAAGAAAGGCAAAGGCATGGAAGGAAAATGAAACTAAGAAGATGACAAATAAAAATGGGAACAAAGGAGAAAAGGGAACTACAAAAAGAGGACAAGAAAGCAGTGAAATGAAGGAAAAACTAAGAAAATGAAGGTAAAGAAGGAGAACAAAGTAGTGAGGGAAGTAGAATAAAGGAGAGAAAATAAGAAACATGACCAGGAGGGAATGATTTACAGAAAAGAGGTGAGGAATCCAGTGAACAAAGGAAAGAGAAGACAAAAGGAAGAAAGGTGAAAAGGGAAAATAGTAAATGAAAGGAAAGAAGAAAAGGGTATCGTAGTGGAAAAGAGAATCAAGAAGAAAAGACAAAAAAATGTAAAGAGAGGTTTGGAGAGGTGGGAAGTGAAGATCAGTGTGAAAAGAGGAAAAAGGGAACCAAGAAAGGAGGAACAGAAGATCAAACTTTTAATCTTGCTGGTATTGTTTCCTCTTCCATCATCTTACATCTTAAAACAGAAAAAATATAAATCTACCTCAAAGAAAAGATTCAAAATGAAGGAAAGGAGAGCGAAGCACAACAGGAAACCAAAATCACCTGAGTGAAAAGGACATGAGAAAGAACAAATGATGATAAAGGATGAAACAAAAACAAAGAGACTGCAGAGAGGAGGAAACTCAAAAAGTGGAAGATGAGGAGGGAAAAGAGAGGAGATGACGATGGACTTTGAACTGTTGACCTTCTGACCTTTCTGGTATCAACAGATGTTGGGACAGAAACAGATTTGGACCTTCTGCCAGCTGTTGCCACCTGGATTTCCTCCTGACTCAGCTCACAGTCCCGTCAAACTGGACCAGTACCACCAGTCTGCTGACACAGCACTGTGTTACTGTGTCTTACTGTAGGGGGGGTGGGGGGGGGGCAGTGGTTCCTGTGAGATGGCCAGCTGCTGCAGAAGTAGGCCAGAAAAATGACTAACAACAGCAGGCAGACACCAGCTGTGTGTGTGTGTGTGGAAGCAAAGTGTCCATCTGGAAGTTCAGGAGGAATCCACAGTCCCAGTATGTCCACCAGCCGCCTGCTGGGTTCATGTCTCCAAACTGGTGGTCCAGTAGTGTTGATACTCTCATTGATAAGCTTCTCTGATGAAAAACCTTCTACTGATAGGGGCATCAGATCAGAAAACACTTCTATAGCCAGGTTTCCATCCAAATGTAGCACAGATTTTACCTGACTTTCCAAAAAATCGGCAAAAGAAAATTTGAATTGATCCATGTTTTCATCCACTGCTAAGAAGTGGGTCGTTGAGATAAACCACTGGTAGCACTGATTCTCCAGTCGTGAAAAGAGTGGCAGTCAAAGCTCAAACGATGGAAAATCATCATGTATTAATTTGAGTCTCCCCATCGCTCCACACAGATCTGATATTTTCAGCTCTTCAGAGGAAGCTTGAGCAACTTTAAGTCAGACCAACATTAGATCTGCATGAACAAACACAGCCCTCTCATTGGGGGCAGTATGTCTACACAGTGGAGGTGCCACCGCCAAAGCTCGGGACTGTAGTCGAGGGTTGGAACGTGCGCCTTCAGATTCTGTCTATGAAAATGACAAGCAGAATCGGTGACAAGTGACAGCCCTGACTGAGCCCAACCCCCCACTGAAAACCTGTCGAGAATGACGGACACAGTTCTCGCTGCGGTTATAAGGACCAAATGGCTCACAGCAGCAGCGGCCCCAGTACCCCACAAGGTGCCCCGAGGGACCCGGTCACAAGCCTTCTCCACGTCCACAAATCACATGCAGACTTGATGTACAAACTCCCATCACCCCCTGCAGCCAGGACTTTTCAAAACCCTAATAAAAAGAAAAGAAATTATAAAATAGTGAGATTTTTTAAATTAGATTAAACCAATTCTGATGTAAAATAAAACTCAGAGTCAAAGAGGAGAAAAGAAAAGAAAGAAAAAGAAAGAAAAAGAAGTCAGCGACTCAGTATTGTGTATTATTATTTTCTTCTATTTAACCATTGTGCCACATGATCTGCCAGGGTGCTGCTGTATTGCCATATAGTTTTTGGTGTATTGTACATGTTGGATATAAATAATGATAATATTATCAGTTTGCATTCGCATTTCTAATGGAAATGTCAACTGTAAGAAAAACTGTTTTGTTTTTTGCAAAAATATCAAAGTATTTTTGACATCTTTCAAAGGGGTGTGAGCTTTGCATGCCAATCATCAAGATATGTCACTGTACTGTTTCCCAGCATCAACACATGTCAACTCTACAGAAAATCTGCATTTTTATCAAGCTTGTTTCCTCAGTCAAACCTCGACTATCGACTCAAAAACAAGAGAAAATTTAAAAAACTCAAGTAAAATCAGGATAAAAGTTTTGAGACAAGATCTAAAAGAAGTCAGCGATTCAGTTTTGTGCATTATTATTTTCTTGTATTTAACCATCATGTCATGTGATCTGTCAGGGTGGTGCTGTATTGCCACACACTGTATTTGTACATGTTGGATATAAATAATGATAATATTATCAGTTGGAAGTTTGCATTTTGCAAAAATGTAAAGTATTTTTGACATCCTTCAAAGGGGATGTGAGCGCCAAAACACACAGGCTTTATATGCCAACACACCTGCATCATCAAGATACGTTACTGTACTGTTTCCCTCCATCGATACATATCAACTCTACAGAAAATCTGCATTTTTATCAAGCTCGTTTCCTGAATCAAACCTCGACTATCGTACCTTCGACTTCTTCAGTCTGTACAGCAGCGTGTTCAGTGTGTGTTGCCCTTTAAAATAATCTCATCCGTAGGTGGGTGTAGTTGTTCAGCTCTAATAGGAAGTTTAAAAATCAGCTAAATTGAGCACTTTTTCTCCTGATACAGATGATATATTTATGTGTAGCTTTGCTTAAGTATGCATGGTTTATGTCCCACATAGTGCTGCTGTTTCGGATACGAAGGATTGTGTTTCTATGTGTCTATATACAGTATGTGTGTGTGTGTGTGTGTGTGTGTGTTGCTTCATGCTGTGTTTACAAAGCACAAACAGCAGCATGCTTCCTGGCTGCTCCCTCTGGCTGTCAGTAAGACAGAGTGTCTGCGTCGGCCTGAATGGCAACGCTGGCAGGAAGAAAGGTCGACGGAACGGGAGAATCTCAGCGAGGAGCGTTAAAGAGTCAGAGAGCTGCAGCATAAAGAAAAAACCTCACATAATAAATGCTCATTTCCTGCTTTTACATGATACAGTCAAACCTTATAATGGGTCCTTTATATTTCATTAAAAAGGGAAATAATTAACAGTGCATCCAATAATACAGGTCCAAAATTGTATTTGACCGGTGAACCTGAGATTTGTAAAACATTTTTAGAAATTCTTCTTTGTTCATTTTTGTGTTGCTGCAAGTTAAATGAAAAGATCAATCGTACAAGCAGATTTTTTTTTTTCTGTAAAGCACTTTGTAAAGAAAGTGCTACATAAATAAAGTTTATCATTATTGTTATAGATACGTAGGTAGATGGACAGAACATGTTCAGCCTAATTTAGCAAGTATAACGTTTATTCTTCCATCCGTCACATGCAAGCAGGTTTGGAAAAAATAGACTCATTGCAAGATTTACACAAACATTCATCTCACATACGGCACCAATAGCTGCTTAACTATTGCTAAATGTCATTTAATAAATGAGCTTATTAAAGATTTCTATCTCTCATGGAACGTTTTAAAACCTTTTTAGTATCCAAACCTGAGATTTATTATCCCAAACAGATCCCCAAAGAATATTACAGTACTTACTATTTATATAAAATATCCTAATCCTTGTAGTATGCTTTTGTTTGTGCTGTTTGTGCATTAAATATACAAGAAATCAACATACTTTTCTGGTTGTAGTTACAAGAAAAGAATATAAAATGTGCACCATGAGATGTCAATCAAAGCTGCTGCCGGTTAAACTTCACAAAGAGACAAAGTGCATGTTTAAGATTAATATTTAATACTTCTTTTTTTTAGTGTACTTAATTTAGACACTATTTACAGGCTCAAAACTTGCAGAGAATTAGTGTGTTGTATGAAATTGGGACACGATTAAGGTTTTGCAACATCAGATTTGAAGGATGAATTCACATTTTCAAGCAACTGTATAATTATAGAATAGTTATGAGTTTAATGCAGTCCTCACATGCCGTACGCATGTTGAAACACGTCTCTCTGAATAGACGTTTGCAATGTGAGGACTGTATTAAGACGGGCTTGAGAAAATGTGAAGCTTATTTTAATTCCTAAAATATATTTGACAACGGTCGGAAGAAATGCTTCCTGCTCCAAACTCGTCCCCACATTTTATGCATTATTGTTTCGTTTGACCTTTTCAGAAAAGCCCTTTCATCGTTGTCAGCAAGATAAATATGAAATGTGCAAAAGGAACATTTGCATCCAGCACAGTTTGGCTTCTGCAGAAAGGGGGAAGGAAAGATACAAATTGAGACAGAGGAGATTGAAGTTTGTTATTGTGCAGTTGTTTCTTTTATTCATGTTTGTTTATCAGGCAAAACAGTTGAGCCACAAAGAAACGCAGAAATCAGAGGACAAGAGCACGTTTAGAAGCCGAAATTTGACCATCACCAACATAACTGACTCACTGTGGCATGATTACTCATTATTTCAATGATGTTCATCCACAAACACGCACACAAACACACACACACACACTGTTATACACACAAACATACCCTACAGTTACATATCCTGTATATCATTAATCAGCATGCATGCAGAAAAATATGATATTAGCTCTCATGCAAATATAAAAATCCATCCACAGTTTTGGGTAACACACACATTACCTTCATGTATTCTCATACACACACACACACACATGCGCGCGCACAAGCACACACATCTGTGCTGACAGCGGGCGTTAGATTAGCTGCCCCATTAGTCCTCTAAATGCCAACTCATTGGTTAATGTTGTGATGCTGCATGACTCGCGATTGAGAGGGAAATATCTGAGTGTGTGTGTGTGTGTGTGTGTGTGTGTGTGTTTCTGCCTCACTGAGCAGTGTGTAGGACCTGCAGCGGCGGCGGCGTCTCCTATCAGACGTCCTGTGACTGAAAGGAGTCTCAGGTGTGACGCAGTGTTTGCTGCTGAAGAGCCTTTGAGCAAAACGTTCATCACTCTCGTATCGTCGGTCTCTTGTGTCACTTTGTCATGATTAGATCAAATGTTCCTCTCAAAAACAGCTGGAATAATGTTAGTGAGGATAATATACAATGCATTTACTGTATATTTTAATACATTTCATTTTTAAAACATGTAATATTAACAGTTTCTATGTGGATACTGAGATCTGTTTGACAGAAAAATGCATTAATAGGCTTTTTTATTGCAAAATGTAATTTTTTGCAAATATCATTGTTATGCTGATGATATTGTGCTCTATGTATCTTTTAAGCCTGATAACCCTGATAAACTGTCTGTGCTGCACAACTGTCTGACTGCTATTAAGGACTGGATGTCAAACAACTACTTACAGCTTAATACTGACAAGACAGAGGTTCTCATTATTGCTTCTGACAGTATAGCTCCCAAGGTAGCTAAGAGTATTGGGTCCCTTTCATCAGCTGTTAGGTCAAACTTAAGAAATCTTGGTGTCATATTTGACCAGGTTATGCATTGTGATCAGCATGTTAAATCATTGACCCGTACATATTTTTTCCATCTACAAAATATCGCTAAACTCAAGTCCATCGTCTCACAACTGGAACTAGAAATGATCATCCAGCGTTCATATCATCCCGTTTGGACTATTGTAATTCCATTTTCACTTGTCTCAGCAAAGCATCTCTGAACCGGCTACAAACGGTCCAAAATGCGGCAGCAAGACTGTTAACCAGGTCCAGCAGGATGACTCACATCACTCCTATTTTAAGATCTTTGCACTGGTTGCCCATTCGTTTTAGGATTCATTTTAAGATTCTTACTATTACATATAGAGCCCTGCATGGACAGGCTCCAGAATGCATCATGGACCTTATCCATCCCTACGTCACCAGTAGGTCACTCAGGTCATCCAACCAGGACCTGCTGGCTGTCCCTCGCTCACGGCTGAAAACTAAAGGTGACTTTGCATTTGTGGCTCCAACCCTATTGAACTCTCCCTGTATATATACGGTCAGCGGTCTCTGTAGAAGCTTTTAAAAAACTATTGAAGACCCATCTTTTTAAATTGGCTTTTGTGTCTTCTTGAGTTGTCTGACTGGTGTGTGTGATGAGTAATGATCATTTGTTCATGTGTTCCTACTTGTGGTACCTTTTTCTTTTTTTTTTAATTTTAACTTGTGGCATATGTTTTCACTCTATGTATGTTTTTATGGTCTTATTTTCAACTCTTATTAATGTGAAATTAATTTCTGTGAAAGGTGCTATACTAAATAAACTTATTATTATTATTATTATTATTTTATATAATCAGTTTGGTAACAGATGTTACATAGAGACGGGTATAATGCATCATCACACATTCTTAACATGTAACTCCGAGGACAAACAGTTAGCAGGACGGTTTTGCAGTGACGTTCGTGCAGCTGAAGGAACAAGAAGCAAAACACATTTTTGAGTGACTGTAATATTTATCAGCCTTGTTTAGATTAGCACCAGATGAGCACCTGCCTGCCCAGACTTTGACAAAGGGTCCAGTTATGTTATAAACATGTAAAGTGAAGGCTTGTAACTCGTTGAAGTATGTTTGCTTTTTCCAAAGTATGTTTTAGAGTTGTGGTCATTTTAATGGTGTGTAAGTCTTTTGTGAATAGCTTGATAATCCTTTTGGTTATTTTAGTCGGTCACAAGTCGGTCTTTAATGCATCAATTCCTGTAATCCAAGACAATGTTCTCTTGTGTTAGATAATAAATGTAACCTTTACTTTCACCTTGGACCTTAAATAGAGCTCTAAACCAAACCTCAGTCTCATGTCCAGTTTAATATCCAGTTTAAAGAAAGGATGCAAAGTAAGAGTTGAGTAAAAGAGATGTTCAACCAAAAATAAAACATACATAATTAGTCTCTATAACACATTTCTGAACCATAAATCTATTTTTCATTCATAAATACCTCATCAGTCATTAATAAGAGCAGATTATTATAATGTGCAGAATGCCACAACAGTTTTGAATGGTGATGCTTGAATTTTTGAATAAACACAGGTCAAATTTAACCCAGATTTGTGTATCTGTGTATGAGCTACACAAAAATAAATAAAAAAGCTGAAATATGTTTATTTTTGTATGTTCAGGGTCACTTTAAGAAGAAAATCAGGCAAAAATAAAGCTGTTAAGGGTGTTTTTACTGCTCTCAATTATAAACATGGTATTGGTATAAAAAGACATGTACCAGTGGAGGTAAAAATGTTTGGGTTCATTATGGGGTCATTAAAATGAAAAAAAAGCATGAATATTATCGATATATTTCATGGCAATAACCTAGAACATGTGCATGTGTGCAGCAGCTCTCTGTATTATGTAACCAGACTGGGTCACTGGGTTCATTTGTGGTTTCTAGGCAAAGCAAGTTTATTTGTATGGCACATTTCAACAACAAGGCAATTCAAAGTGTTTTACATAAAAACAATTTTTTAAAAGCATTAAGACAAAGTGCAAAAGAAACACATTACAATACAATTAAAATAGTTATTAAAGAGTTAAGATAATAGAAAATAAAAATAAGCTAAAATAGAATAAGACAGATATCTTCTAAGGTGTTGTTGAGCTGTGATTGCATGACAAGTGTGTGTGTGTGTGTGTGTGTGTGTGTTGGGGAAGGTGCATTTACGTGTAGGCAATAAGGGTCAAATGCAATCACCTGGCGGGGGATCATTCAGCAGTGTTTTCTGAGTAGCGTTCGATAGCGGATCAATGCCGCGCGCAGCAGAGAGCGAGCATGACTGAAGGAGGCGTCGGCTCGACCAACAGGTGATGTAATGAGGCATTTAGAGCTGCGTTCAATAAGAGTTTATAGCAGCAAAAGTGTTCATTAAGGTTGCCTCGAGTACAAGCAGAGGGGGTTTCCTGTCACACACACACACGTTGATAATAACTCTGCCAAGTGGGCTGATTGAGTGTCGGATTACCACTCGCATGTTTTCATTGGATTACTCAACCGGTGTATCAGGGAAAAGCCTATTAGTAGCCATGGAAACAGAAAGCCAGGGTAATCAGAGCTCTAATTACAGAGGCAGGCGGACGCTGCAATCAGTGGAGTGAAGAGCAGCTAAAACACAGCTCATGCTCTTTTTCAGTCTGTTTGTCACAGGAAACCAACACAGTCCTCAGCACAGAAAGTAACCAGTTACTCACTCCAAACATGTAGAAGGTACACAGTGTTCATTAAAACTGATATCTGCCATGTTTGATATGACGTAGCAGCCTCAATGGCTGAATGTTGAAGTGTAACGTAATGTGGAGGTAACCTGGCGACACCAATGATCTACCGACAAAAAAAATCTGAAAATGTCTGTTGTCTGGTTTTGTAGATGCATTTTTGATGAATGATTGCTGTCAGCACTGACCACAGTGACAAATACGTTACATTTTTAACATATCCTCAAAATTAAATGACAAAATACGATGTTGGTCCGTAGACTCAAGACTCCCCTGTTGGCGGTAATTGGCAGGACAACATCATTTGTCTGTGCTTAGCAGAGCTGTTACAAATCACTGTTAAACAATAATGATGTTTTATGGCATGACAGCACTGTGGTTAAAGTCTGGTTAGGTTTAGGAACTAAAAGCACTTGGTTAGGTTTAGGTAAACTTGTTAAAGCTGGAGTTAAGGTTAGGGTTAGGGTTAGTGTTGGGGTTGGGGTTAGTGTTGGGGTTGGGGTTGGGGTTGGGGTTAGGGTTAGTGTTGGGGTTAGGGTTAGGGTTCTACATATAAATAAACAATGTTGTGCATGAACGCGCTAAAAAAGGATGTTCATTGAACGCGCTCATGTTTTTGGTGAACAGTGAACTGAATGTATCCCTTTGCAACTAATGAACATGAACGCACCGTGTTTTACGGCACCTGAGGATTTACGGCAACCAGCATGCTGGCACGGCAGACGCAGCTACTGGTACAGCTGAAGCAAGTTCATATGATTATTGGAAAGAGTTTTATGAACAAATCAGTACAGATTCCAACAGAAAAAATGAACATCAGCCGCATTGGCAAAGAATTTGAAACACATCGAGTTGAAGCATCCAACCAGTCTTGAGAAATATCTACAATTTAATGATGATCACAAAAAATAATTAAAAGCCGCAAAATTCCTCCACCCAAGTCAAACTTGCAGCATTTTGTAAAGGACCAGTTACCTTTGTTTCCCAACAAGTACTAGACTTGTACTAGACATCATTGTAGGAGATCTGCAGCCTTTGAGCAAAGTTGAAAAGCCATTACTCATCAGATTAGTTACTGGTTTGCAATCGTCCAGGGGTCTGCCTTCAAGAAGGCAGGTACAGACACTGTTGAACAAGGCATTTAATGAAAATACCTGTGACCTAAATGCTGAACTTTCTGAAGTTGATGCTGTATGCACAACAGCAGATTGCTGGTCTGCTGTGAACAAGGTGTTTACAGGCATCACGATTCAGTGGCTCAACGAAAATGATGTGTCTCAGAGAAGCACGCTGGCGTATCAGAGGAACAGACACACATGATGTGTTGGCAAAAGCATTGTCAGACGTGCATAAAGAATTCAAAATCCAAAACAAGATCGTGTGTACTGTGATGGACAACGCTGCAAATGTTGTTAAAGCGTTCAGCTGTTTTGGGGAGGATGAACAATGATGAAACAAATGAAGATGACAATGAATCAGGATCTACCTTGTCTACTGCTGCTGCTGCTGCTGAGAGCTCAGATGAAGATGATGAAATGGAATCTGAGCCATGGAAAAGGTGAAAGAGAATACAAAACACTGTCTAGGGCTGTTTTTGCAAAGGCGTCTGCTCTGTGTAACCGGGTTAAACAAAGCCCAAAAGCATCTAATTTTGAGGAGGAAATGTTTGGGATTGGCTTTGTATTACTAAATAACACATGATGGAACTCCACTGAGGCTGATGATGCCGCCATTCCTGCATATGATAAACTTATCCTACATCCTGTCTGTGATGAGTTTGGCTTTCGTCGATTCTCTCCGGAGGAAATTAACTTCATACACAAGTTTGTGGATACAATGATGTCCTTAGCCTTTGCGCTGAACATCCTCCATGGGGAGAAGAACATCTTCCTTAGGTACTTGGTTCCAACCATTGTGCAACTGCAAAGTCATTTGAATGGTCTGTTGGATGGGTGCACAAAGCCCTCTGCTACACAAGGTCTGATCACATGTCATCCCCTCATACAGAACATCATGCAGTCACTGAGAACAAGACTGGAAGGCTCGCTTGAGAAGAAGAAACACATATTGGCAGCTATGCTGCTGCCAACATTCAAGCTCGACTGGGTGGAAGATGAGGAGAAACGCCTGCAGTACCGAGCTGTTGCAATGAGAAGTGAACTGTTAACTCTGATGACTCAGAAGCAAGAAGCTCTGATCAATCCCAGTCCAGTGATGACACTGACAAGACAATGCAGCATCATTTTTCAGATTTAACCGAAACCCACAGAATCCCAAGAAAAACTGAAATAGACTCTTATTTGGATGCACCAACCACAGATGGGTTTGCTGAGTACATGCTGCTGCCCAAGCAAAAAAAAAGCTGTTCATAAAGCACAACACTGCGCTCGCCTCACGCATTACAGGTGGTGGTCAAATATTTAGGAGAAACCGACTCGGTGATGCCAACTACGAGAAGCTGTTCTTGAATGCCAACAAAAACATTTGAACTTGTGGGGCTGTAGAAGTGGTACAACATATTGGAGATGAGTGTATTGGTGTGCAGAGGTGTAGCAACAGTCTATGAATGACTTACTTTTTATGTTTGTTTACTCAGTGTTTATTTTTAGTTCTTTTCTTTTTGGAGGATGTTAAAATATGTTGGCTGAATATTGCACTTTGAGCAGAGTAGGCACAACCTTAGTTTATATTTCCATGGCCTTTTTCTTACAATGTTTGCCTGTGTTGGTACTTAGGATCTTATGGGTACTTGGCATCTTGGCATCTGGACTCTGGTGTTCACAGTAAGTGCAGTTGAGAATATTATCTTGGAGTTTTTTTGATGCAGAGCCTGGTCTTTTTTTCCCCCATTATTGCTTTCTCTAAATTGTGTACTTTGCAGAACTGAAATCATAGCACATCTTTCATCTAGCGACGGTAATGAAGCCAGTGGTGGAGCCTGTACCAGCTCTCTTGGAAGCATATAAATCTGTTTTATGTTTTTGAACTGCCGCATAATTTGGTCCATGCAGGCTAAATAAAATTTCCATTGCATCGACAGTATACCTTTACTGCACCTCTTTTTTCACTTTCTGCATAATATGACATGTTGGTTAAGTGGTGTAACATCAACTCCCGTTGTTTTTTCTTGGCTTTTGAAAGTGATCTCTGTGATTCTATAGTAGTATACTGTATTTTGTTTAATTTGGGAAGTTGGCCGTGGAAATCATTTGGGGGCTGGGGATGGATGGGTAGGAGGAGGTTCTATTGAATAAGAATAGCTCAGAGCAGTTCATAAACAAATGGAAGAAATAAACGTGAACAATTAATTTTAATCTGTGTGAACTGAACTTGGAGTTAGCTCTTTTGAAGTGTAAACTTGCACAACACGGTAAATAGCATCCGTTACATTCAAGCCAAACAAGTTCACACAGCAACTAGCAATCATTGGTTTGAGCTGGAGGGCGCACATAGAGCATGTGCAACTTGAGGGATAAAATAATTTAATCAAGTGGCTCTTCATGACTTTCCAAATGTTATTGGACCAAATGGATCAAATTCTCATAATGAAACAAGTCATTTTGAGTAACTACATCCAGGTAACTACTATTTACTCTCACTGCCAGAAGAAGCGCTGCAGGATTAAAGTTAGAGAAACATGTGTTGCGGGTTAGAATTAATACTACCTTAAGGTTAGGCCATCTTCGTCATCACGGCTACAATAATAACCTTGGGGTGAAGGTTAGGGGACGATTGTGATCATAATTTGTTTTAAAAACAGTGTTGTGGTTGGAAACAGGAAACAAACTGTGGTCTCCTGTGTCAAAGTCTAATGTTGACCTAACTGGTCACCCAAGTTCCTCCTCTGTTCCCGTCATAACGACTACATCTGCTCGAGGGCGCTGTCACCTGAATATAAATATATGTCATTTTGGAGAATTTGCATTGACAACTGATCCTGTCGTTTTTCTTGGGAGGACGGTTCTTGTAACTGCTTCACAATAAAATCGTCCTGTGTTTCTCCAATTAAACACTTTTAATGTGAAGCAGTAGCAGTATGACATCTTGTGTTAGCATCAGCGGTAACTTAACACAGCTCTGATATGGCTGCAGGAGATGATATCAATGATAGATTACATCCTACATAATTTCCTGTGTATCTGAATACGATGCGACAATGGCGGACTCCAGCCCAAACAATGAAAACTACCATATAGAGAGGTAATCAGTGAATGTAAATACATTGAATGGCTAATGATAAAAGCTAACTTTAAATAATATCATAAGATCATAACTTGCAGATGTCTCAGCTCCGCCCCCTGTCGATGAAGCTCAAAACGACGGCAGCAAGTGGTAACCGCAAACAAAACGTTTATTATTCAGCCAAGATTGACTGAGATCTTTTCTCTTTTTCAACCACATCCTGTCTTCCTCCGTCAGCCTGTGAGTCGCCAACATGCCTTGCTCGAGGGCACGTCAGCATCACTCACTGAAAACAATCACGCTGTGGAAGTTCCCAGACCTGATTGTGAGTGAACGTCAGGTTGCGGTTCATCATCCCAGTCGCCCTCGCAGACAAGCGACAAGTTTTTAGTGCCACAGGCAGTCCGACGAGCCGATAACGTGGAAGGACAGGAATCTGATCCTCTCGTTATCAGCGCTCACTCAGCGGATGACGCACTGCAACAAATAACTCGCTGAGTGATCCCATCTGTTTCAGACTCATCCAGCTGCTTTCAGGAAACATCAACATGTTGTTTAAAGATATGAACAGCTGCATGCTAAGCTCAGATATCTGCTGTCAAAAAATATACACATTCCCATAAAAATATAAAATGTCTGGCATGAAAGTAAAACATATTGTGGTTTATTTAAGACATTTAGTCAAGATGCTGCTTGTCAAATAGTTCTGTTAAACTGTCCCAACATTTAGCTTCTTTATTTTTCCTTTATTTAACCGGCGAAATAGTCTCATTAAGATTAAACTGATTTAACTGGCCACTTAGTCACATATAGTGGTGGTAATTAACCATAGAGCACAATGGTAAACTGTCTGTTTAAAAACACCAGCAGTTTGAAATATACAAACATTTGTTTGTATATTTCAAACTGCTGGTGTTTTTAATACACCAAACTTTGCCCAAATTTTAGGGTTTAAAAGAATATCTGTGGCTATTTATCTCCAATTTTAACCTCCTGAACCTTGATTTTCCTCTTTAAGTATAAAATTTTAAAATGTATTTACATTGACAATATTACGTATATTACCCACAGGGTCTGTCTTTACAAATGCAGTCAAGCATTGCTCACATATCGCTGCACAAATCAAGAGCCGTTAATGAAGAATGAGTCAAACATCTACATGTATTATGAAAGTTCTCATTTGTAGTAACATATCTAAATTAACTGCAGCTCTACTGAGCTTTTCAGCCTGTTTTACCTCGTAGTTTTGGTTTTACGGCATATTAATCTTGTTTTCAATATACAATCTCTGATAAAACCCGCTGTACACTACCTGCTCAGCACCAAACAGCAGACACACACAGTTAGAAACTAGCTGGTGAACATAGTCGAGTATTAAGCAACTAAAGAGTCCAATATTTTCCTCAGGAGTTGGTGGAGACCAAACCGGAGCTAAAAGGAAAGCAAATATTGGACGTGACACCATGAATGCTAATGCTGTGCGCTAACACGTTAGCCATAATGACTATACAAGGTGATAATAACAGCTTTAAATTAGAGCTACGATCCTGAAGTTATTAAAGATATCAGCAGTCAGGCTTCATTTAGGATAAATGTGTATAAAATGATGCAGAGGACATTTTAAATATTTCAATTACGTGTATTAATGCAGATATATTTACATGGCATCTTTAGTCAGAGTACAGAAGAAAGAGTTAAGTAGTCTTTGCACACCTGTAAACAGACAGGTGAGTAGGATTGGCTGGTCTGTCAGTGAGAACATTTGTATATGAACTTATATACAGACTTCTTGTCATTTGCTGTGAAATGCCTGAAGTTCGCTTGACTGAAACGTAGTTATTTGATTAATTCACCTGAAGTATTGACAGCGTTCGGGAGTCGATTTTTTGTTTTGATCTTAACTAAATCATAAATAAAATCATAACAGTTCACAGAAGCTTTGGAAAACAATCATTTTGCTACTGATGTATATGATACCGCCATACGGTGTAGAGAAATGTTTCTTTTTCCCTGAATACAAAAAAAACTTAAAGGGAAATTTGAATGAGGAAAATCATGAATTTCAGGAGGCTTGGTACAGTTTTTGTTCACCTTCCTACAGTATATAATGTAATTAATGTGAATCTTATGTGAATGCTGCAATCTGCTATCATCATCACTCCATTACACACACACACACACACACACACACACACACACACACACATACACATAAATACACAGGGAGGGTTGTTGTGGGGAAGCGGAAGCTTAACATCTGTCAGAGTCAGGAGTTACGCAAGACAACACGCCTCTAAACACACACATGCTGCACATGTTTGGATGCTCAAAGAAGCTCTTTAACGCACACACACACACACACACACACACACACACACACACACACACACACACCGACCAAAAAGATAGATAGAGCACTTTATGCTCTGGGTCATCTGTGTACAACAACAAAGCTGACATGACATGGCCCTCTGTGTGTGTGTGTGTGTGGTCTCTGTTTGTAGTAGTGATACCAGCGTGCCCTGGAGCAAGGCACTGGTAGAGACACACATAAGCTCATGTTGTTTAACTTCATGCAATCAAGAAAAGAAGCGGAAGAGAGAAATGAATCCAGGAAGGTTCACTTCCCTCTTTACCTGTTTTCCTTTCTATAGTTATAAGAAATTTTACTTTACATGAGATTCTTATAATGAAGGATTCTTATACAGTGTTTACAGTCAATGAAGGTGAGATGTAAACAGAGTTATTAACTTTATTCTCTTATATTCTTTAAATATTTTCCCCCTCGGCTTGACGGAGCTTTATAGTGACTTTCAGCTCATTGCTTATCTGTCCGGCTGCAACTTTACTGTTCTGGTTCACTCTCAGTGCTCTCATAGCGTCGTTTTCAGAGAAAAAGCTGTAAAAAGCCGCTGTACACTACCTGCTCAGCACCAAACAGACACAGTTAGCTGTAGACTAGCTGGTGAACATAGTGGAGCATTTAGCAGCTAAAGAGCCAGATATTTCCCTCAGGAGTTGGTAGAGAGCAAAAACAGAGCTAAAAGAGAGTGAATATTGGACTCACATTCATCATTAGCCATTCAATGTATTTACTTTTCTCAGTGTTATTCACTACTTGACTATTAAAGAGAAAATAACTACCTTAACACAAACACCTGAAAAAAACAAGTTAATCACGAGTCACGTTGTAAAGAGTCACCTAAACGATCCATTTAACATTGTACCAGCACACAATGGATTGTGGGTTACTGAGCGCTGCAAACACTTGTTTTGTCCTCTAAATTCTGGAGAAGTTTTTTAAATATATGGATGATGTTTTCCAAGTGAACAAACACAGACAACAGTTTTAGTTGTTAGTATACTGATAACTAAACTCTCTCTCTCTCTCTCTGTTTCTGTCGTTGTGTCTCGCCCACAGTTTGTGTAGCCAGGTTTCAGTGCTGTGACATCGATACGACGGTGGGTCTCGCTCAGATCTGGTGGAGGTTGAGGAAGACCTGTTTCCAGATCGTAGAGCACAGCTGGTTCGAGTCCTTCATCATCTTCATGATCCTCCTCAGCTCCGGAGCACTGGTCAGACACAGTTCACTTACTTTACTTTACTTTACTTTACTTTACTTTACTTTACTTTACTTTACTACTGTCTATACTATACTATACTATACTTTACTTTACTTTACTTTACTTTGCTATACTATACTATACTATACTATACTATACTACACTATACTATACTATACTTTGCCTTACTTTACTTTATTTTACTTTACTATACTATCCTTTACTATACTATACTATACTATACTATACTATACTATACTATACTATACTATACTATACTATACTATACTATATGATACTACACTATACTAATATTAATACTATACTATACTAATACTAATACTATACTATACTATGCCTTTCTTTACTATACTATGCCTTACTTTACTATACTATCCTATACTATCCTATACTATCCTATCCTATACTATACTATACTATACTATACTATACTATACTATACTATACTATACTATACTTTGCCTTACTTTATGTTACTTTACTTTATTTTACTTTACTATACTATACTATACTATCCTTTACTATACTATACTATACTATACTATACTATACTATACTATACTATACTATACTATACTATACTATACTATACTATACTTTGCCTTACTTTACGTTACTTTACTTTATTTTACTTTACTATACTATACTATACTATACTATCCTTTACTATACTATACTATACTATACTATACTATACTATACTATACTATACTATACTATCCTTTACTATACTATACTATACTATACTATACTATACTATACTATACTATACTATACTATACTATACTTTGCCTTACTTTACTTTATTTTATTACACTATACTATACTATACTATGCCTTACTATACTATACTATACTATACTATACTATCCTTTACTATACTATACTATACTATACTATACTATACTATACTATACTATACTATCCTTTACTATACTATACTATACTATACTTTGCCTTACTTTACTTTACTTTATTTTATTACACTATACTATACTATACTATACTATACTATACTATGCCTTACTATACTATACTATACTATACTATACTATGCCTTACTATACTATACTATACTATACTATACTATACTATACTATACTATGCCTTACTATACTATACTATACTATACTATACTATACTATACTATACTATACTATACTATACTATACTATCCTTTACTATACTATACTATACTATACTATACTATACTATGCCTTACTATACTATACTATACTATACTATACTATACTATACTATCCTTTACTATACTATACTATACTATCCTTTACTATACTATACTATACTATACTTTGCCTTACTTTACTTTACTTTATTTTATTACACTATACTATACTATACTATACTATGCCTTACTATACTATACTATACTATACTATACTATACTATACTATACTATTTGGTACTTTTGGTTTACTTTACTGTAGTTTAATTTACTTTACTTTACCTTACTGTACTTTACTTTGTCTAACTTGACTTTGCCTTTACAATGGTTTATCATTCTTCATTTATCTTTCTTTACTTTACTATAATTTACTTAATTTTACTTTATTTTGCTTTTTTTTTTACTTCATTTGACTTAACTTTACTTATTCATCTTACTTTACCTTTTACTTAACTTTCTTGTTTCAGTGTCTCTGTTTTTGCCCTTTACTCTCTTTTTCAATCTCTCTTTCCAAATTGTTTATTAAATCTTGCTATTTGTAACTTTTTCAATTGTTAATGTAAAACTTTACTGTGTTTGTTCTTTATTTATTTCCTTTTTCTCTCTTTGTCTTGTTTTATGGTTTTATATTTCAAATTAGTTGTTGATTATGTTGCTCTCAATAACTGCTTATTTTCTCACTACCATCTAAGAATTGAAATTTATTCTACATCTGTAATTCTACATAATCATATGAAATGAATGACTCCATCATGACTATAATCATATTGTTACCATGTGATCCGTAGTGTAAAGTACACTACGGATCCCATGGATCAGAGTATCCTTTCAAATCGTCAGCTCACTAACGTCCGTCTCTGCTGCCCCCTTCAGGCCTTCGAGGACATCTACATCGAGCAGCGGAGGGTGGTCAAGGTGGTGCTGGAGTACGCCGACAAGATCTTCACCTACATCTTCATTCTGGAGATGCTGCTTAAGTGGCTCGCGTACGGCTTCAAGAAGTACTTCACCAACTACTGGTGCTGGCTCGACTTCCTCATCGTCGATGTAAGTCAACGACTCATTCGCTGGTGGTCGATTGATCATTTATTTGTCAGTCAGTTGGTAATTTGTTAAGTTGATTGAGTATTTTTTCACTTAAAAATGTGTGTTCAATAATAATTGTTGCTGATGACTTTGATAAAAGATATTTTGGTGATTGTAGTGTTGATGGATTCATGTAAATGATGAGAAGTTTAACTGATGGACACAAGATGTTCACTTTAATATAAAAGTTCATTCTCAGTGTTTGTGCAACTCAAAGGCTTCAAGTTTCCACATCACATTTGTGTAAGTTGCATACTGAACCACGATTGGCTCCAAACTAGCTGTGATGTCACAAATCCTGCTCGTACTCTGCACAGAGAAGAAAACAACATCCAGCTGAAGGAAGAAGAAGAAAAGAAAAGAAGTTTTTTAGTGGAGGGAGACTTTAAATTTGCTTTATTTACATGAATATAATTAAGTGCAGAAGTACTAAAGCAGGTTTTGCAAAGTTTTATATGTAAGAATAGAGAAATTAAAAAAAAAACACAAATAGTTTGAGCATTACTCTACAATCATTGAAGATAAACTATAAATAAACATGTACATCTCTTTATATTACTACTTTAGGTTTCTCTCTCTGTTTTCAGTTTCACTTTTATTAATATGACATCTGTGTTGCCAAAGCATAGAAGAAAAACAAAAACAATGGTAATTATAGAACAAAGTGTTTATACAGTATAACAAGAACATTATCAAGAGTTAACAATAAAGAAAATCTATATATCTTGTCAAGTCATTTTATTTATAAAGCACATTTAAACAGTGTTTTACAGATATTAAGAATTACGATCAAACAAAAACACAGACATAATTATGGAGGATAAAAAGAATGAATTAAAGTCTTGAATAAAATCAATGAAATGTGGATAAAAATCATATAAAACACAACTGCATTGCACAGAGAGCAAATAAACAGAATATAAAGTATATAAAGTAGTGTAAACTAGCTCCACCTCCAGCAGCTACAACAGTAACATGCTGCTCTAACACTGATGCTTCACTATTAATAATCTAATGATGTCATATATAATAATATATCAGTCAGAGGGACCAAACCACTACTTTTACTGCAATACTTTAACTACATCAAGCTCATAATAATTATGTACTTTTACTGCAATATTTTAACTACATCAAGCTCATAATACTTATATACTTTTACTTAAGTAGGAGTTTTCATGCAGGAGTTTTACTTGTAATGGAGTACTTTTAAATTGCTGTACTGATACTTTTACTGAAGTAAAAGATCTGAGTACTTCTTCCACCACTGCAAAAAAATAATAAAAACAGGTGAAGATGCAAACTATCCCACAGTTTAGTGCCAACAGTGGAAAATGTCTGAATAACCTGGATTTTAACTGAGTCGTGGAATATCGTCTGTTTATGTGTTTCGTTCTTAACGTTACACGAATACCGTCGGCTCAGAAGCTCCATATATATGTTAATTTTATGCCTGCTGACACATATTATATATGCAGTATATGTCATGGAAGAGAGATGTATGTCTCTCGGGTCGTGTGTGTGTGTTACAGTTCTTGTCTTGTTGCTCTTAAATGAGCTCCACCGCAACAATGCCACCTCATGAACAAAAGGGGCGAGAGACACAAAGAGACAACAAGAGAAAAAGAGAGAGAGAGAGAGAGAGAGAGAGGAGTCCAAACAGCCTCTGGCCAAACGATCAGCAGTGGCCTTTTAACCTCTGCACACATACATACAGATGTGTTTATTTGAAAGAATGCACTCTCTTTTACTCTTCTGGGCAAGATTAAGCAAAATGACACACACACACACACACACACACACACACACACACACACACACACACACACACACACAGTACATATGTATGCACAGAGTCGGAAATTGACACACTCTCTTTTTCTCTCGTTCTCTGGGTGTTTTCTGCCTGGCCGTCTTCATAAATGACACTGTGTGTTGTGACGTTTTTATTTGACTGCAGTGGCCTGAAGAGGGGGGGGCGGGGGGGGTTGTGAGGGGGAGGAGGAGGAGGAGGAGGAGGGGAGGATGAAGGGGGGGAGTGTCGAGTCACAGAAATCTAACCGTGCAGATCTGAGACGAGAAACAGAACAGAGTTTTATTAATAGAGACAGAAAGTGGTGCACTGCATGAATCAGTGTTTGGCCACTAGAAGGCAGAGAGACTTCAAAACATCAACTAACATGTTCTTACATCATTCATACATAAAAAAAATATATATATAAAACAATAAAAACAATGTAAATGATCATAAATTGAAAAATTGAAGTTTATCAAAGAAGAAAATATGTATTTTTTCCTCTTCAGCTCAATCATACAGAATAAAATTGAGAAAAAAGGGCAAGACTAGGAAATTAAATTGAATAACTAATAATTATATGTGCCAATAATAAAAGAAACTAATTGCTAATAACGATACAGCTGCTGAAACTGTACGAGGAAAGCTCAGGCTCGTCCCTACTGAAGATGTAAATATTATATATATTTTAAAAAGGTTCAGTTATTTCCCAAAACAGCTGATCACTGTAGTTTATTATAAGAAAAATATATTTAAAAAAATGCCAGACTTTAATCCTTTAATCATTATCCTAGACAGTGGGAAGTGGGAAATAATAACCATAAATCATAGAGATTTGCTGATATTAGAGAGAAGTCTTTATCTAATCTTCCTTCTTTTTAAATGTTTTTAAGATCATATAATTTAAGAAGTTGTTGTTGATTCGAGCTCCTGCTGCGTTTCTACCATGTTAATCTTTAATGAAGCTTTCAGAGAGCAGAGGCAGTTTATTATTTAGGTTTTATTTTATTTGTTTATGGAGAAAAAAATGTTCACAATCACACTAAATTATGGTCCAATGTTACATAACACAAGTTAACATAACAGCCGTCATGATTTCAATGAAAGTTATTGAATGTGAAGAATGAATTTTTGAATAAATACGGGTCAGATTTAACTGGGAGCACTCAAAAATAAAGAAAAAGTTTAAATATTAATGCATATTCTATTGGGAAAAGTCATAAAATTTCAGGCTAAAAGAACAACTTACTGCTGTCAAATGTGACCTGAACAGTATTTAAGTATTAATGTGAAACATCTGCAGGAAGTTTAGTGTCGAGGACGAGAAGCTTCTAACTGATGTGAGAACAGGATTTTTATTTTTTAAAAAGTGTACAAGACGTTCTAATAGTTTCTTGATTAAAACTGGTCAGTTAACGACCAAACTGCTGTCTAACCTTCACTCTGCAGATGTTTAGTAACTCTGTGACCTTATAGATCTCAGTGTTGGGTCAGCTGGCTCAGTTCATCTCTGTGGACAACATCACCGCCATGCGGGTGCTGAGGACGTTCAGGGCTCTGCGTCCTCTCCGGGCCGCGTCCCGCTTCGCCGGTATCAGGGTAAGAAGCAGCAAGCCGAACTCACCTGGAGCGTGACCCATGACGACCGACCTCTGACCCCCCTTCTCCGTCATTAAAAATCAGACGTACATGTGGAGCTCAGCTGGTGGCTTTAGAGGGTTTAGAGATGCTGCGGTTTGTCGTTCTGGCTTTGATTAGAGGTGAAATGTTTAGGATTCGTTTCTTACAGAGTAAACAGTGATGATGTTTTTCTTTTCCGCAGTTGAATTCAGTTTGAGAAGACGAACTGATCTCTACCGTCAAAATAACATCATGATTTTCTCCTCTACAGCTTCAAGCTCAGTTCATCACTGCTGAAACATCACTAATCTCTGTTTATTAGTCTCCTTCCTTCCTGCAGGAGTCTTTAGTCAGCTGATGATTATCTGTCTCTCCTCACATCCACAGCTCTGATCAGCTGATCCAGGATCAGTCCTCTCTCTCTCTCTCTCTCTCTCTCTCTCTCTCTCCGTCTTTCATTAGACTAGAAGTTTAACTTTCCTGCTTCTCTCTTCTGTTTCTCTTTCTGCCTTTCTCACTCTCCATCTTTCCGTCTGTCTCTCTATCTTTGTCCATCCTCCTCCTCCTCCTCTTCCTCCTCCTCTCTCTCTCTCCTCCAGGTGTCGTTGGTCAGTTTGGTGGCCAACACGTTGGGTTATTCAGACTTTGCAGCCATCAAATCCCTGCGGACGCTGCGGGCCCTGCGGCCCCTCAGAGCCCTCTCCAGATTTGAAGGCATGAGGGTAAGAGTCAGTATTAAAAAACAAACGCACCTGGGCTCAAACAAAAAGCTGCTGGGAAGACTAGAGGAGCGCTTGGTTTATACCCCCAATATCATCCTTCAAAATGTTGAACACTTCTGTGCAAAGCAAATGATTTTTTGAGAACAGTTTAGGGTTCAGTGTCCTGCTGAAGAACAGTTAGACATGTGGAGAGGAAGAGATGGAGATCAAACCACCACTTAAACTACAGCTGCACCAAAAAAAGTGCACATTTCCTTTTATATTATTGTCTGCATGTGTATTATTTGGACTTTTTCTTCCTCACAGAGATGAAATATGAGTAAGAAAACAGAAAAACAAACCAGAAGGTAGAACTAAAAAAGGGAATTATGAATTAAACACAAACTAAACAACTAAATAAATGTTGTGGAAAACTTACAAGAAAGGACAAAAACAAGGTTCTTGGTCTAAAATGAGAAACGGAGACGGAGGTGAAGCCTCCTCAGGAGAACATCTTTGATCAGATTTAGGTGATTAAACACGTTCTACTGTTTGGTTCTCATGCAAACAACAGCAAACCTTCACTATAAAGTAAATGTGGTTGTTTTTCAGACCTGTTTGCCTCTAAAGTCTGAAGCATTGTTGTCATCAACCGTGCTGATTGTATCTTTAAACATAGTCTCTACCTCCTTTGTTACCTTAAAGCAGCTACAACTGTAGATTTTTTTCTTGCAGTGATGAACCTACAGAGAATTATCAGTGACTCTGCAGCTCCTCTCGGCTTGACGGAGCTTTATAGTGAGTTTCAGCTCATTGTTTATCTGTCCAGCTGCAACTTTACTGTTCTGGTTCACTCTCAGCGTCTCATAGCGTCGTTTTCAGAGAGAAAGATGTAAAAAGCCGCTGTACACTACCTGCTCAGCACCAAACAGACACAGTTAGCTGTAGACTAGCTGGTGAACATAGTGGAGCATTTAGCAGCTAAAGAGCCAGATATTTCCCTCAGGAGTTGGTAGAGAGTAAAAACAGAGCTAAAAGAGAGTGAATATTGGACTCACATTCACCAGGTGGACAGAAACACGACTCCACATGAATGATAATGTTGCTCCGTAACCGCTGGATGTGGAAATAAGCAACTGTTTGCTAACATGTTAGCCACAACTACTCTATAAGCTGATAATATGACAGAAGTCATGTTTAGAGACTATTCTGCTGAAAACAAGTGGACAAAAAACAACATTTCAAGCAGCTTTAACCAGATTGAAACTACAAAGGATCAAGAATAGAACCCTGAGGAACCCCACAAGTAATTATTGACGTTATCAATGTGATGATCATGTTGTAACTGCTGGATGTGGAAATAAGCAGCTGTTTGATAACAAGTGTTAGCAAACGTCCTCAGTGTTTGTTCCTGTAACATCTCACATCTACCTCCTGCTCTTTGATTGGTTCATCTCATCACTTCCTGTCAGTGTTACATTGTTTATTCCTCCTCTTTCAGAAAGAGAAACAGTTTTCATGTTGAACTGTGATAATCTGTGTGTGTCAGTATTTAAACTTTCCGTGTCTATAAACCTTCAGAGCCGCAGAAGAAACGTGAAGCTTCATCCAACTTTCTACTGTGTTTCTGTCATCAGTATTATAGAGTCAGAGCTCTGCTAAACCTTCTGATTTTCACTTGTTAAATCATCTAAACGTCTTTATTCCAAAGTGACATTTAAGAAAACTACAGCAAATAAAATAAAATGAAAAAATAGTTCAGAAAATTGTAACATTTTATTTTATTCTGTGGAAACTGTTGCTTGTCCTGTTAAACAGGAATAAAAGTTTAATGATCTTAAAGTGTAACAGAAAATTAAAGCAAATTAAAACATTATTTGGACACACTGACTTCATATGTGAATATATTTACGGCAAAAAAGAGTTTTTACTTTTTTGCACTCTGACATTGAGAAATATGTCATTTTTACTTGAGAATATTCAGAAAGTCTATTTATCTATTAAGTCTATTTAAGTCTATTTATTTAATATTTCAGAAAGAACATGAATGATATCTGAAGGTTCTGATCTGATTCAAAGAAAATGCTTTTTCTGTTTTTATCTCAATATAAAAGATAAAAAAATCTGCTTTCTTGTGATCAAATTAAGACCAGAATATTTTCTTGTCGTCACATAAAAAGTATTTTAGTGACAACAAGAAAACTAAATATGAGAATGAAAGACATCCCTCCGTGCTTTTGTATTAATGTTGAATTTTATTTACATTCAACCGTGTAAAGAGACACAGTTATCTGTTAGCTTACAGCACTAATCAAGATAAAAATTGTGTTCTGCAGTTTGTCTTTAATCATATTCAAAGTTTTAAAATCCTATTTGAAGAAACGATTAAAAGCTAATTCTTTGTTTTTGTCATCAAACTGTTTGATCAACGTTTTATAATCAATCTTCAGTTTCAATGTCGTAAATAAAACCTGAGTTCGATGTTAAATGAAAGCGGTCAGACTGAGGTTTGCAGGACTCTGACTCTGGTTCACACGAAGTTCACGACTTGTGTTGCATGCTGGGAAGAAAGTCTGCACTTTTCACTTCTCCCATGATCCTCTCTTCTCTTCTTTATCTGGCTAATAAGATTAGCTTCCACGTCAATTTACAAATGCTCCGCGCTCAGCACCACACTGCTCACTCAGCATGGGCTTCTGGGTAGAACAACTGCATTGTGGGTACAGCGAGGAGGGCTGGAGTGGCAGGTCGCCTTTCTTCTTCTTCTTCTTCTGTGTGTGTGTGTGTGGAGCGCTGACATTAGCTGACTCTGTATGAGCACCAGCAGGAAACAGGAAACGGATTTTCCTCAAAAATACAAGAAATTCAGCTGCTTAAAGGTCGAGTTCGCAGTTAGTTAACAGTCAGGAGCTTAAATGAACATTAAAGCTGTTTTTTCGTGCTGTAATCATTCCTCCTGTTCACACTGACCAGTAGAAGATCCCTTCATAATACACTTACAATGATATCTTTCAACATTACAGTCTTTTTAGTGCCAAAGTCCCTCTTTTTGTTACTATACTTCCACCTGCAGCTCAACAGGGAAACACTGTCCGAGGAAACACAAAGAGGGAATTTGATGCTAAAAAGACTGTAAATGTGTCAGATATCCACTTGATATGACTAACTCAGACTGCTGAAGCTGAATATAAGCTTCACATCAAGGAGAAAGCACATTTGAAGGATCTTTTAATATCCAGTATGAACAGGAGGAATGATTATTGCCATCTCATGTTTTCTGTAGTCGTTGCCAAAACAGAAACACCTGAACAATAGAGAAACGTCTGAATAAAGCAGCATCACAGCCAACATCTGGTCAGCAGTGAGACAAATCAGTATTTTATGGTCTGAAAAAAATCTACATAAATACAAGTTAATGATAACAGCTGTGTGATCGGCTGTTTAGAGCGATTATGGACACAGTTTCTGTGACCAACACTGTTTTAACACAGCTGAATTATAACAAACTACTCGGCTCATTTCAGAAAAAGCTCCATTTGTGAGAAGATAAAGTTCTGTGTCAGTCTGGACAGGAAGCTGAAACCAACTTATTGTGGACACAGTCTTAATAAGAGGGTGAAAATATGTATTTGCAACAACAACTAACACCTGAATGTGATCCAAGAGGCTGTTTTCTTCTTGAAATGTCAAAGCTTGTCAGGTAAACCTCATAATTAGACTGATTATAGTTTGTGAGCTGATGCTGTGAATTTTCTCTTATGTTTCTTGATCTTTATTATCTGAATATTTCTGAAAAATGTTTCTTACTGGTGTTCGACCGCAGACGTTACTGTCACGCCTTTATGTTGGTGTCTGATCTGACTGGAAACTCACAATCACATGACATGAATAAACAACATGAATCCAAACCTTTAATAAAGTAGTTTAACCTAAATTTAACCTTCACAAACTGAGTAGAAACCTTCATTTTTCTGTAAAACATCAAATTCAAATTCAAATAAGCTTTATTGGCATGACAGATCAGAAATCTACATTTCCAAAGCAGTACAGAAAATTATAAACATTGACAGATTATTAATAATTTTACAATAACATGTAAATATAAACAATAATATTAAATGTAATATAATAAAAGGCATTTTTTTTACAGATGTAATCACACAGAAACATTTACTACAGAGCTTATTTCTCTCAGATTATGACAAGACTTCATATATTTTGCAGCTTTTACTGCACATTGACTTTTCTCCCCACATAGACGGGACAGTTTCTGAAGATCAGGGATAAATTCAGGATATATATGTCACTGAAATTACAAGTATGAAGCAAATGTTTACAAACTGAAAATTCACACTGTAGTTTCCATTATCAGCCATATGACCTGAATGCTGTAAAGGTTTTATTGTCCAGATTCTCCAGCCGCTAACCTTCACAAACTGAGCAGAAACCTTCATTCTTCTGTAAAATATCACAGTCACTGAAACTACAAATATGAAGCAAATGTTTACAAATTGTAAATTCACACTGTAGTTTCCATAGCAGCCAGATTCTCCAGCCGCCTCGCCCCACAATGTAGAACAGACTCGTCTTTAAATCTGTGTTTTCTGATGTAAACAAACAACCTTCCGTGTGTGGTTGATCTTCTCCGTCTCCGTCCGTGTCCAGGTGGTGGTAAACGCTCTGATCGGGGCGATTCCCTCCATCATGAACGTGCTGCTGGTCTGTCTCATCTTCTGGCTCATCTTCAGCATCATGGGCGTCAACCTGTTCGCCGGGAAGTTCGGCCGCTGCGTCAACCGCACGGGTCACATCTACGAGGCCGCCTTCATCAACAACAAGACCGAGTGCGAGGCGCTCAACGACACCTCGCTGTTCTACTGGACCAAAGTCAAGGTCAACTTCGACAACGTGGGCGCCGGATACCTGGCTCTGCTGCAAGTGGTGAGATTCCTGGTTTTTTTTACAGAGGAAAGTCTGGAGTTTATCAGAAGAGTCTTAAAGATATAATATGTAATTATTCCACATTAAAATGTCGAAAAACAACTAGACCTATGTTATATATTTTGTTGAGTTGTTTCCTACAATGTTCAAACTCAGAGAAATCTGTAATTTAATCAAAGTAACGGACCGTTTCATTTGGTCGCCTGTCGATGGCGTCATACCTCCTCTACCAAAGAGTAAACACACACAAGATGCATACGGCGGCGCTGTGTTTGTCCGTTACAATGGCGTCTACCAAAGAGTAACTTACACACATACAAGATAATACATCGGCGTTGTGGTTGTTCCACACAAACTGTTATAAATGGACTTTTATTCAGTTTTAAGCCACATTTTCATGATAAATTTAGGTGGTTTTTAACTATATCTTTTAGCCGGAAGAAGGATTTTAGTCATTGGACGTCTGGATCTTAAGTTATCAGAGAAATAAACTGGACAAACGTTAGCAGCAGCTCGGCTAACAGCCCCTCCAGGAAGTCCGGTGGTCGCCAAACATCATCGGAGAAATATTGACTTTTTTATGTAAAACAGCTTTAAATAGTATTTTTAACAATTGTAATCTGCGTGTACGTTTGTTTTTGGAGAGGAGGAGACCTCTGCGGATAATTCAGCTGCCATTCATGGCCATTCAAAGAACTGCAGTTTTTAATTTGATAAAATCATAGAAGTAAAACAAATCAGTTAAAGGCAAGGTCATAGAAGCAGGTTTTGAGTTGCTTCTTAAAACTGCCAGCCGAGGTCGCCTGTCTGATATGAGGAGGGAACATGTTCCAAATCCTCGGTGCATAACAACTGAAGGCAGCGTCGTCGTACCGCCTGCTGTTCAGCAGCGGCACCTTCAGCAGACCAGCACCATGCGATCTGAGGGAGCGATTAGGAGCATACTAGGAAGGTGTTAGCCCATTCAGAGCTTTAAAAACAAGTAAAAGAATTTTAAAATCTATCCTCAACGTTACTGGGAGCCAGTGCAAAGAGCTGCAGCCGATCAATAGTTTTTTTTTTGGCAAACCAGTATAAAGTACGTTGCAACAATCTAACCGTGAGAGTATAAAGGCATGAGTCAGTTTTTTAGCATCCTCCAGGGAGAGGAAGGGTCTGACTCTTGCGATGTTTCTCAAGTGATAAAAGGCTTTTTTAGTAACAAAACTGAGGTCAGGAGTTTATTACAACTTCAGTAGCTGTGATGTTTTTACAGTCTTTTCTTTTGTGTGTGTGTGACAATGTTGTTTTTTTTATTTATATAAATTATTTAGATGTATGTATGGAAAGCTCTACTTATATGCTCTTCAATAATATGACGAAATGGCATGCACATTCATTCCAAAAATGATAATAAAAAAGATTCTTGAAGACAAAAAAAAAACCTCATAACATTGACACATCATAAAATGGTTTTATATTTGAAACAGTGATGTGGCGTCGGATCAGAAAACGTTTCCTGTTGTCTTACTTTCAGTTTGACCTCCACATAATGAAGTTTAGATCATCTGGATAAACTCACAGAGTATAAAACTGCTGCAAAACTGATAGAAATGATGGACAAAACTAGAAAAGTTGTAATAAACTGGATCAATCCTTTTAACCCCAAAATGAGGAAAACGCCTAAAAAGCAGAAGAAGAAGTCAGGAAAGTGTGAAATGGAAGCACAGAAGCAGATCCGACTGATTCGCTGTAGATGCAGATTAACATCGTGCAGATCCGTCATCACAGCATCTGTATGAAGCATTTGTGGGAAACAAAAAGCTTCAAGTGAAAAGGAAAAACCAAGACAAATTAAAACCAAGTGTCTCCTCCACAAACCCGTGGGAGGATTGACTTCTCCGCTCCCCCCCCCCCCCTCCCTCCCTCTCTCCCTTGATCTCGTCTTTTCTTTCTTTCGTTCCGTCCATTTGCTGTCTTAGCCTTAATTTTCCCTCCCACACCTGTTCCTTATCACTCTCACTTTTGACTTTTTCCACTTCTCCCCCCCTCTCTCTCTCTCTCTCTCTCTTTGTCTCCATTTGTCGTGTTGGCTGTAATTTCTTTCCACTGCCCTCCCTCTCTCTCTCTCTCTCTCTCTGTCCGTCCTCTTCTCTCTCCTTCTCTCTCTCTCTCCTTCTTTAATGTACTAATATTCAAAACCGAACATCTAAAACATTACGAAACAAAAGAGGTGAAGCGTAAATAACAGCTAAGAGGTACTGCTGAGACCATTTACAGGCATTAGTGTTTATATTACAGCATATTAGAGCATAATTACATGATAAACTGTGATTTACACAACAGCCTCCAACCAAAATAATAATCTGTCACTTTGAACAAAACAACTTTGAGATACTTGTACTTAACTTGAGTATTTCCATCTGATGCTACTTTCTACATTTCAGAGGGAAATATTGTACTTTCTACTCCACTACATTTATTTGACAGCTTTAGTTACTTTTCAGATGCAGATTTGACACAATGGATAATATAACAAGCTTTTAAAATACAACACATTGTTAAAGATGAAACCAGTGGTTTCCAACCTTTTTGTCTTTTGACGTCTTACAAAAAGCAGTGTGTAGTCGGGGTCACATTTCACATGTCTATGAGTTGTTAACAGCTCCACCAAATAGTGATTTTTCCCTCTAAACTTCTCACATGCTTTCATTTCAATAAATGTTCAAATGATCCAATATTTCAGCAAAAATCAAAGATTAGAGAAAAAGTCCAAAAACTGAAAACAGATTTGTGTATCAGAACTTTGTTTTTTCTTCTTTCCTCTCCCATTAATCATCTCACCACCCCTCAGATTTATCTGCTGACCCTTTGGAGGGGCCCGACCCCTAGGTTGGGAACCACTGGACTAAACTAGCTAACTGTATATAAAGTAGTGTAAACTAGCTCCACCTCCAGCAGCTACAACAGTAACATGCTGCTCTAACACTGATGCTTCACTATTAATAATCTAATGATGTCATATATAATAATATATCAGTCAGAGGGACCAAACCACTACTTTTACTGCAATACTTTAACTACATCAAGCTCATAATACTTATGTACTTTTACTGCAATACTTTAACTACATCAAGCTCATAATACTTATGTACTTTTACTGCAATACTTTAACTACATCAAGCTCATAATACTTATGTACTTTTACTGCAATACTTTAACTACATCAAGCTCATAATACTTATGTACTTTTACTGCAATACTTGAACTACATCAAGCTCATAATACTTATGTACTTTTACTGCAATACTTTAACTACATCAAGCTCATAATACTTATGTACTTTTACTGCAATACTTTAACTACATCAAGCTCATAATACTTATGTACTTTTACTGCAATACTTTAACTACATCAAGCTCATAATACTTATGTACTTTTACTGTAGTAGGATGTTTGATGCAGGACTTGTAATGGAGTATTTTTACATTGCAGTATTGGTACATTTACTGTAGTAAAGGATCTGAGTACTTCTAAACTATCTACCAGCATCTATAGAGTTGTTTTATCTTCTTTGTTGTAAAATTCTTCAGTGTAGCAATGAAAGGTTTTAACATTTTCTGTGCAGGTCTGACAGTTATTTAATTATCGTTTAATTAAATATAATTTTCTCCATTAATCAATCATTCTTGTAGTCTACAAAATACTTAAAAATAGTTTTAAAAAAATGACAATTTTCTTGTTTTTTTGCAACCAACAATCCAAAACCTCAATATATTTTATTTACTGTCATATATGACAAAGAAAAATAGCAAATTGACACATTTAAGAAGCTGAAACTGAGAAATTTTGTCATTTTTTGCTTGAAAAATGTCTGAAACGACGATTTATTATCAAAATAGTTGCCGATTAATTTCCCTCATTGCAGCTCTTGTTATGTGTCGGACTACTTTTTACTGCAGTAAAGGATCTGAATACTTCTTCTTCTTCTTTCTTACATTAAGATTGAATCCTTTCTTTCTTTAATTGTAGTTTTCTTAGTTTCATCTCTGAATGTTCATCCTTCCTTTGTGCTTTTGTTATTTTTTTCACTCTGTATCATTTCTTTCCCTCCCTTCATGTCTCTCCATCGTCCGTTATTAAACACAACAAGCCAATTACAGCCACTGCAGCTCCACTTTCCATCTCTCCATCACCTCTTTCTCTCTCTCCGTTCCTCCTCCTCCTCCTCCTCCCCTCGTCTTTCTCTTTCTTTCTTTCATCGCTCACTCTTCTTTCTCGCTCTCTGTCGCCCACCACGGGAGTCCTGAGAGCCTCCAATCAATCAGCGTCTGAGAGGCTTTTATTTTTAGAGCGACTCCAACCAAGTGGGAGGGAAATGGAGAGATGGAGAGAGATGGAGAGATGGAGAGATGGAGAGAGGGGGAGAAAAAGAACAAGTGGAGTAAGAAAAATTAAGGTTCAAACTGTGAATGGAAAGAAAGCAACAACAGTGACGGAGAGAGATGGAAGGGTAGAGAGAGATGATAATGAGCGAGGGAGAGGGATTCAGAGGAAAGAGAAGGGAAGGAGGGATGGAGACGGAGCGATAGAATGTAGAGAGATGTAGATGTAGAGAGTTGTAACGAGGATCTATGGTGGAATTATAAACTCAGACTTCGAGAAGAGGAGAAAAAAAAGGTAAAGAAGTTCTCGTTTGGCGTGCTGCTACTTCACATTCAACCGCTGAGAACTTAAGAGTTGTCAGAGTGCAGTCGCCTTGGCAACGAGCCACTCAGCTGGTTGGCGGGGGCAACCCTTCCATTAGCATCTGGAAATAGCTCCACGCTGCAAAAAGTGACGCAGGGAGAGATTTTACTGTGGCTGAACTTTACTTTAAACCAGTTTGTGCTTTTAAGTTTTAACGGGCGACGTCTTCTGCACATTTACACGTCTATATATTTATATTCTGGGACTTTATTTTACATCATTTCCAGTTAAAACTCCTTATTTATCTTCTACTGGCCCTTTATGCCCCTCAGTTCAGCCTCTGTCTCAGACAGAGTAGTCGTAGAATTTTACTTTTTCTTGTTCTTTACTCAAAATTTAAACTTCTTGACTCTTCATGCTCTGTTGTACTGGTTGTTGTATCTATTCTATCATAATTATGTCCTTTATAACAAAGGAAAGCTTTGAACTGGCTTAACTTTTTGGGACTGACAGATGTTTCATATGTTTCATCTGCTTTGTCCAAACAAACTGAATTCTAAACAAAACTATTATATGTTGCATATGCAAAATTTGTTTCCTGTGAAATATAATGCTGCCAAGATTTTCTTCAACTAGTGATTATTTTCATCACTGATGATCTGCAGGTTATATTTTACCTTGTTTTTATCTTTTATTCTAAAGCATCTTTATCATCTCAATGAATCAGTTAATGTTTTGGTGAAAAATTGTTCTGGAAAAAACACCAGTCACAGTTTCCTCAAATCCAAGGTGATACTCCAAAAAACCTAAAAATATTCAATATATTATCTCATGAGACAAAAAAGCAGCAAATACTCACAATTTACAAGCAGGAAGCAGAGAAGATTTGACACTTTTGTTTAAAATGGACCTAATAGAAGTAAAAAGCTTTGAACTCAACCAAGAAAAAGGAGATTTTATTTAGTTTTCATTGTTAAATGTGAGCAGGAACCAGAAAATGTTGGTATTTTTGCTTAAAATTTTACCAAAACAATTAAATAGTTACTTTTTCTGTTGATCAGCTAATATCAATCAATTCATTGACTAGTTTCATGCCTACAACAGAGTTCCTATTGGACATATGTAATGTTTAATTTCTTTGACATCCATGTGACCACTGCAGTCTGGTTTACATCTGGTTAAACGGGACATATTCAGCTTTTTGTTATGCTGTTTGATGTTAAACATGGTCAAAGGTCCAAAACTTCAGGTGAACATATATAAAAATGCTGCCTGCAAGTCAGAACTCAGGGCTTCAACCTGCTCTGAGCGCTTTGTTTGCAAAGTTACCTCTAAGTCCCCGTGATGATGTCAGAATGTTCGCGTATGGCCACAAAGGTTGTTCGTCTACTTGGATCAGATTCAGGCTTGAACATGTTTGGGCAAATTAACCAATCAGAACAGAGTGGGCTCATCAGGAGGGCGGGGCCTTAAAGAGACAGGAGCTAAAACGGCCTGTTTCAGACAGAGGCTGAACTGAGGGGCTGCATAAAGGACCAGTAGAAGATAAATAAGGAGTTTTTAACTGGGAATCATGTGAAGATATTCCAGTAGAGCCCCAGAATATAAATATAGAGCTGGACATGTGCAGAATATGTCCCCTTTAAGGTTGTTTAACTAAAACATGAATGCTAGTCATAGGATAGAAGGTTGATCTGGCTTCTTGTTTTTGGACGTGGACAGTAACACTTCCTGTCAAACTGTCTGATCCAGATTCTGTGATTGTGAACGAGGTCGACAGTCCAAGTAAACCTTGTCACCGAGTCTTCACTTCTGCTCAAAATCTCTCGCTAAGCTCATCGTCTTTTACAGCGTGTCCCCCCCCTCCTCATGCTCACATTTGACAGACCATAATAATAATAGGTGGTAACCCGTGGCGACGAGCTGATTTCAGGTCTGAGTGACGGACGCCAGGCGCCCACTCAGACCAAAGTACTCCGTCTCTTCAGATCTGCATCTTTTCCCCTTTTTTTCTCTCTACCTGCTCGTTCTCTTCACTTCATCTGTTTCCCTTTTTTTTGCCTCCATCTTGTCCCCCCCCACCCCCCCCCCACCAAGGAAGGAAGTCCATAAAAGGACTTGTTGATCTTTCATTGAGAAAAACACAGTGGCAGCGGCGTTTCCATGGTACCCCAACTCTCTCTCTCTCTCTGTGTCTTTTCTCTCTACTAATTTTCTGCTAAAACAGGAAGGTTCAAGCTTCAAGATCTCCTTTGTTCAGTTTTTTCACTCAAGTACAGGAAATGTGCAGGACGTCGTCTTGGTGACGTCTGTTCAGAGAAATTCACTCGACACACATGAAAAAAAACAGGAAAACAGGAGCTCAAGAGTTTCTCTCCCACAGTGATAGAAATGTTGGAGGTAAAGAAGACAGTTTATTTACAGTTTGTTAGGACAACACTATAGACTATATGGTCAAAACTTTGAGATGAACTGGATGCCTGTTACATTATTACATGAAGGTGTAATATTCGGGGGTCCACATACTTTTGGCCATATAGTGTAAATCCTTCTACAGAAAATCTAACAACCAAAGCTCCTAGTGTCCTTTAGTGTTCACTCGCAGTCTTGAAGAGGTAAAACAGTGACATTAGTGGCTTCGTTATGTTTTTGTTTCTCCCAATGGGCACTTCAAAAATTTTAACATAGCAAAGAACATTATACTTTACTTTTTTAAACCCTAAAACAAAGCAGTTCATCCTTGTGACCCCTTAACCCTTTCATGCATGGCGGTCACTACGGTGGACAGCTATTCAAAAGCCGTTTTCTTATATATTCATGGGTTTTAATGGTATAGTTTCACATCAGTCAACACAGTGGACTCTAGTGTGTCGTCCCATACACTGTCATCCATTGGCCAGCCTTTCTCAAAACCATAGACTGTAAAAGCTTAAAACCAAGATGGCCGCCTGCCGGCCGGAAATGCTCTGCGGCTCATCTTGCCAATCCTTCTATAGTAATAGACCCTTGCAGTTCAAGTCATTTTTCCTTCTCAGATTTTTTCATGTGAATAATTCTTATTTGTGTGAAAAGTTACATCTGTATATTAATATTTCATGAGAAAAAATAAAAACAAAAATTTTCTTGTTTATCATGTTTTCATCTCATAAAGCTACATTCAGCAGACCTCTACATGTAGACTTTCTACAGTTTATTATTTCAGCCTAATGAAATGACAACAGTTACAGAAGTGATCGACGGTTCTACAAATCAACACAAACAAAATAAAAAATGAGGTTTAAACTCTTGTCATTGAAAATAACAGCTTGTCACTATTTGTGTTTCTGTTTTCAAGGCAACATTTAAAGGCTGGATGGATATCATGTATGCAGCGGTGGACTCACGAGCTGTAAGTTACAGAGAAAAATCTGTTTTCAAAATAAGATCAGATCAGAGTAATGTAAAACATGAATAGATATTTAAAAATATTAAGACAGGATGAGATGAACTAAAATACATTTTCTGATGGGACTGAAACTAAAAGGTGACGTTAGCCTCAATTTAAAAGTTTAAATTAGTTTAGGTGAGATCAGATGACATTAAATTAAAAAGTGTTTTTCTGAATTTCAAAATAAAACTAGAAGAGTGCAGTTCTGTGCAGGAGTTTACAGTCTAACTTTAGTGGATCACAACATATCAGGTATGGAATTAATCTGCAGATACTCTGCTTTATGAGGATTTCAAATTTTTCTATGGATCTCAGTTTTTGAGCTACGATAAAGATCAAAATGTGATCCGCAACAGACCGGCTAAGGCTTGTTTCTAGCCGATTGCCAGAAATGCCTTTTGCTATGTCGTAACACGTGTTGTAAAATGGTGAAGACTGCTGAAAAGACAACAGTTTAAGCTTTACATTCATAAGGAATCTTATCAATATTTATTTGAATTCTTGACACAACAAGCTCTCAAGATACTTAAATTTGGCACCGATTGATCCAACAAGGCGTGATTGGTTCAGAGGGTCAGCAGTCAATGGTGTTATTAAATAAGTTTTTCAAAACTTGTGAATCACCGTAACTACGAGAGATCCTCGAGCATACAGTCATAAATATGCACAAAAATATTAGTGCTGATCGGTGCAGAAGTGAGTTAAGACTAAAAATAGATTAAATGAGTAAATGTGAATCAAGTTTTTGAATCTAAAAATTATTTAGAAATGAAGTAAGACAAGATGTTAGTTTAGCCATGAAGAAAAATCAGAATTTATAAAGATAAGTGCGGTAATATTATATTAAATATGAGATAAAATACGTTTTGAATGAGATTAATTGGTGATGTGAGAATAAAACACTGATCTGTGTGTTTGTGCAGGTGGAGGAGCAGCCTATCAAAGAGATTAACCTTTACATGTACCTGTACTTCGTCATCTTCATCATCTTCGGCTCCTTCTTCACCCTCAACCTCTTCATCGGTGTCATCATCGACAACTTCAACCAGCAGAAGCGAAAGATAAGCATCACAGCCAACACAAAAATACACAAAAATCGAACACCATAAAATCTATTGTAGCATCATGTTACGTTTATTTATTTATTATTCATTTATTTCTAATGTAAATAGACACGATTCACAATGTTTTAATTAACTCTGGAGCTCAAAGCAGACATTTCTAACATAGTTCTTCAATATTTTGGGATGGAACCTCATCCATATTATTATATACATTTATATTTATATGAAGTGATGTTAAAACATTTAAATAACTGGAGCTTTTTCTGTCTGGTTCAATGAAAATAACAGAGTTGTTGTTGTGTTTGTTTACTTAGGAGGACAGGACATCTTCATGACGGAGGAGCAGAAGAAATATTACAACGCCATGAAGAAACTGGGCTCCAAGAAACCTCAGAAGCCAATCCCCAGACCTCTGGTACCAACATACACTCTTCACCATAAAAACACCCTAATTAAATATTTATTATATTGGTTAATCTAATCATGGACAAAGATTGTTTCAAGAAATGCGTTTTGTCGTTTGTTTTGTTCCAGAATTTGTGAAAATTGTAATTAATTTTAGTCCACATTGATGGAAACATCCAAACTCCCCTATTACAATTTTAATTTAGTCTTTTTGATTTAAACCCAAACCAGGTTTACATCATTCAACTGGTCAGCTAATATGAACAGTTAAACAAACAAAATGAACGGATTAATTTATGAAAGGTCACCCATGTTTATCCTTAATGTCTGTTAATAAGAACTGCTGCAATTATGACAATACAGTTGTAATTTTTCACAATTTTCTCAAATAAGCCAGAATACAAATAATGGCTAGTTTTCAAAACCCAAAACCAACCCTGGTACAAATCAGACATGAAACGTTGAGCGGAGGACGATGTTACCTGCTGACTTGGTAAACTCAGCATCATAATAATTTATTCCAGTTGCTTCTACTTTGCCGTTTTTTCAATCATTGTTCAGCTGTCAAAATTCAACACTTCCAGCAGATGTTACATATTAAAAGCCCATCAGGTGAGGGAGAGATTACGCCCACTGAGACTGCTTTTAATGGGGAAATCTGTGCTGGAAGTGTTAAATTTTATTGACGCTAACTTCAAAAACAGCAAAGTAGAATTTTTGGGATTGAGTAGTGACTGAAAACTGTTTTGTGTGGTGAAATATGACATGATTGTTGTTGTTGTTGAAGTGTACATTATACTGAATTTATCAAGACAACAGTCTTGCAAAATTAACTTTTTGGTCCACCGTCCAAATGGCTAATGAATGTTCAAATGTTACCAGCCACTCAGTAGATTACCATTGTGTTTCATTGTGTGTTTTACCAGTATTTGGCTGGTGGCTGGTGCTAATTTTGTATCCTGACAACAGATAAGCATGGAGGAAGTTTACATCAACAGCAAATTAAATCAGGAGATCAGAAAACAGGGATAAAATATACTTAAAATTGATTTGAGTTGATTTATTGAACAGGACAGTGTGCAGTATTAAGCATAAAAGATGCACTGCACCAGAGTTAGCTTGAAGCTAATTTGCATCCGTAGTCCATTATTATCAAAACATACAACAGCACAACAACAAACAGTACAAAGCAAAAAAAACAAAAAAACAAAAAAAAACAAAACAAAAACAAACAAACAAAAAAAATGTAATAATGTAAAGTTGATTTTTTAATTTGGCCTTGAATGTATTGATAGAACTACAGTAGAACCCTGGTTCTCTCTACAGCTGAGGTAAATTTTAAAAAATGTATGGTATACTTTTATTTGCAAAAATGGGTGATTGTGTTGTTGCAAAATAAATAATATGAAAGAGGAA